>NW_028258139.1:10119696-10271212 GCF_053883595.1 Heterocephalus glaber | reverse complement strand
AACTGGTAGCTTCTGAGTAGGGACCCAGAGGAGACACTGGATGTGCCCCTCTTTTGCCCACTGTCATTCCATGTGTGTCTGTGGATCACAGAGCAACTCCCTTCCCATCCTGCCACTCAGCAGCTCTGCCCAGCCTCCCAGGAAAATAGTTTTCCAGTCTGCACCTGCCAGGAGGCAGCGTTGCCAGGCCCCTGATGCTTTCAGCTGCCTTTCCACTCTGCAATTCTGTCTGAAGTAGGAAATAGGGCAGACTCCAAAGGTCATTAAAAATATGAAAAGGAAATAAACCGGCCTCCATAAATCACTCCCTGGCAGGCTTGCCTGGACTGGGCTGGGGGAGGTGGCATGCTGGGCCTGGGGAGCACAGCGGGGTGTCTCTGCTGGGTCTGCCTGTATCTTGGTCCTGGTCTCCACCTGATGAACCTCTTCAGGGTTCTTGGGGACCTACTAGGAGCCAGGCACTGTGCTGGATACTTTTACATTAACCTTCTCCTCCCTGCCAAGAGAGAATTGTGATCTCTGTTTTGGGACATGACAAAACTGAGGGTCTAGGACATTCAATGACTGACGACTGACCCAAGAGGGTGAAGTCACACAGATAGAAACTCAGCCCTGATTCTGACATGGACACCTTCTGCCTTCCCAAGGTCTTTGCGGACTGCGAGCTCTCTGCAGTTCTGTGACATGGGCAGGTGGCCTGCCTGCTCCCACTCCCACCTCCCCTGCTTTTCCTGTCCTCTGATGTTCGGTGGCACCACAAACCTGTTCCTGACCATCCTCTGCCCACACCAGTACTGTCTATCTCAAGACTTTTTCCCACCAAGCTACTCTCACATTGGAAAATTATTCAAAAACTCCCTGATACAGTAACTGTATTCACTAATGGAGCACCTTGTTAGACAACTCTCCCCCGGCACCGGCCACCTCTCATACTGGGAATTCAATACAGGGCTTTCACTCTGAGTTATATTTGCAATCTTTTTTTAACATTTACTTTAATAGAGAATTCCTAGAGCCAATCCTAAGTAGCAAATGTCTAGTGGTTTAATTTCCTTTGGGTTTTTTTTTTGATACATGGTATATGACTTATTAAAAGGGAAGCAGGGTCTAGAACCAGACAGATATCAAATCCCAACCCTTGCTTACTAGTTATGGGAACAGTGACACATACATAAACATTCTAGGCTCCCACCACACAATTTGTGACAGGGATTAAGTGAATTTGTGCACATAAAGCACATAGCACAGAACCTGGTACCTAGAGCCTGGTACCCTCAACAAATATGAGTTACTTTTTTATTTAACCTTTGAGAACAAGGAAGGTTTGTTTCCCCTACCTTCCTCTAAGTCATGTAATGGTTATCAATACCACCTAGGTATCAGACCTGTCCTGGATATGTGGATGGGGTGTGGCTGCCCTGTACTTGTCACTTAGGGGTGCCCTTGAGCTGCTGGCTCTGGATGGCAGGCAGCCTTCTTTAGGGCAAAGAAGCATAGGGTGCTATTGTCCAGAAGTATTCCACAAAGAACAAGTGTTAAAGGCCCAGGTGCCTAGCCTGTGGCATTACTGGGAGGTGGTGGAACCTTTAGGAGGTGAGGCCCAGTGGAAGGATGTTAGGTTACTGGCGGCATGGCCTTGAAGGGAATATCAGGACTCTGATCTCTTTCTCTCTTATCTGCATCCTGGTCACCATGAGGTGAGCAGCTTCCTCTGTCACACGCTCCCATCATCACGTACTGTGTTGCCAAAGATCCAAAACAACAGACCAACTCACCATGGGCTGAAACCTCCAAAACTGTGAGCCCAAATAAACTTTAAAAAATAAAACCAAGCTGATTACTTCAGGTATTTTGTAACGCTAACAGAAATCTGATTAACACAGGGAGGTACTGCTGTAGACCAACTTCAGACCATGACTGAACCCTGCTGTGTATGCAGGTGTGACTGTCATTTCCCAAAGGACTCTGCAGAAAGGATTGTGAGAGAAGTGCTAAATGAGGCCTGAAGAGGAAAGGAGGAGAGTGAGGAAGAAGAGTGACTGGGAATGGAGGGCTTTGGCTGAGAGGACCAAGGCAACTCAGCATGGGAGCTGTCTTGCCTTCCAAGGGTGCACACTGAGCTCACGTTCACTAAACATCACCTAGAAATCTTGTTACATTTGTGAGTTCAGCAATATTAATGCAGATTTTAGAACTTTGATCAAATAAGTCCGACCTAAGGACAGGAAATATGTATTTTAACAAACTCTTTTAGCAATTTTGATATCACTGCTTGGGACCATACTTTGAGGTGCTCTGGACTTTCAGCTGGGGCCCTGAAATACTAGATTCTCAAGAAGATCTGACCCTTTCCCTGGAGAAATCAAGCTCATCATCTCACTGGGTACCAGTGGGTTGCCTGGGTACCAGCTCATTAGAGGGGCCACCCACTGCCCTCAGACCACAGAAACTGTTCTCCACCAATCTAATCAGGTGTGATCCCTGGCTCCTAGCTCTCCTCATGCTGTAGCTCCTAGTCACTACCCCTGTAACTCTCAGCATTGCTCTTGGCCTTTGAGCACCCAGCCTGCATTTCACCCATGTGTCAAGGCTTAGCTGCATTGATCAGTTCATTGGGTTTACTGCTGGAAACAAAGCTTAATATGATATCTCACTGATCTCTCATTTCTGTTACTCAGACTAGGTCATAGCTGGAATGTACCTGAGAGACAATCTAGTCTGATCATCCTTAACCAGGTATGAATCAAGGTCAGGAAGTTTTCTAAAAATATACATAAGACAGGAAGCTCAGGATATGGTGAACATTCTCCCTGTAATGCTGTTGCAAATGTTTTTGTTATCCTGTCATATCCATTCTTGCCTTTTTACTCTGCCAGGAATGTGGGTGTAATGGCTGAAGCTCTAGCTGCCATCTTTGACCATAAGTAGCAGATGGTAGCCTGGTAAGCTGGAAATAGCTGGTCTCTATACACTGAATAGAGTGGAGTATTTCCCTGTACAGTTTTAGATAGGAGAGAATAAACTTCTATTTGTTTAACTCACAAAAAAGGAAGAAGAGACATACTCCTTGAGATTCAGGTCCTGGATGTTAGCTGTCTATTCCTTTGCTTTTTTAGTAGTTTTAAATTCTTTGTGGTGGTAACCACTATGCTAATACTTCTTTTGCAAATCTACAAAGAGAAACATACTTTCACAGATATGTCGTTAACCAGCAAATACTCAGTTGATTGATTTTATAGTTGTCTATCCTCCTTCTACTCAGAGAAGATGGAGTTAGTTGGTGCAATCAAGAGTTCTGGGATTTTGCTCTGATTCTGTCAACAGCTAATTTTGTGTCTTTGGAATTCTCTGTGACCCACTGTGCAATGATGAATGGATGAGCCCTACACTCCATCTATACCATGAGGTTGACTGAAGTTCTGAGAGGCATATGTTGTTGTATTTCCAGGGTTAACATGTGTGAACCTGACTGGTTAAACCCACTTTGTGACACTATTGGTCTAAGCATCATGAGGAAATGGATGGAGCTAGGGATGATCCTGTTTAACTAGGAGAAAGACGTGAACATAGAACATTGTATTGGTCAAGCCATATGAAAATTCAGTTGTCTCATTCTTATAAAGAAAAAAATCAACATGACTAGACCTGATGACTTGAAAGCCCTGGGAGGTGAAGTTGTATCTGAAAACTAGCACTTTGGCGGAAGATGCCTCACAGGGTTTTTTCCCCTTTCTTCATCCTTCACCTATTGCCTGGCATCCTGAGTATCAAATTCAAAAGCTGAGATCATGTATTTACTCTGTAGAAGAACACATCTTCCAAATGCTTCACATAGAGGACCAGTCCTTTGTAAAGTGACATTTTGACAGAACTTCAGCCAGAGAAGTAGTTGTGTTAGATCTGTCAGACAGGCAAGACTATTTCCTGCTGTCTCTTCATGCACTGAGAGTCTAGGGCACTGACTATGATATCTACTGACCCCCAAATAATCCGTGAAAGATCTCATAAGCAGCCCAGATTTCCCTGTTGTTTCTTCTTGGTCCCTGAGAAGCAGAACCTCCCTGAGGATATTCATTCCCTCTCATTGGACAATTTCTAACCAATGGGATTTTGTGCCTGTATTTAACATAAATTCTTAAGGTGGTGTTGTAGTCAGTGGTTTGCAAGGGAATAGGTCTAATACTGGACACATAATCTATAGGATTATTTTATAATATTCACCCAAAAAGACAAATGCAGAAGAGTGCAATAGATCTGTCCACACTCTAGAGACCCAAAGAATCCAGCTGAGGGCCTGGATCCTACAGCAATGTCCTGTGCAAGTCCAGCTGAAGACCTAGAGCCCATGGCAATGTCTCATGCAAGTCTGTATCAAGGATCTGCACTGGGAAGGCCCAAAGGACAGTGGTGAAAGCTTAGAAAATCGGTGCTGGTGGGGTGAAGGGTCTGTGCCAGAAAGCTGACAGATCTGCACTGGAGCCAGAAAGTGATGCTCAAGGTTAAGACCAGAGCTCCCCTAATGAAAACAGAGGCCAACCCTGGCAACATAAGGATCTGAGCTCATATAAGGAAAACCAACTGAGGCAAGCTTCTCCAAGAAAATCAACAGCATACACTCTTCTCCTCCCGTTCTCCTTTTATGTCATTGACAGCAATCCTCAGGTGGGTCTTCCAGCACAGAACCTCACTGACTCAGTTCAGCTGGATGTTCCCACGTAAGTTGACTATTAGTTAATCCACTGTAGGTGGTATGACAGCAGTGCAGTCACTGGAATTCTAGCACTTTTGCCCTTTTATTTTAATCTGTCCAAAGATGTCACATAGTTCTGAACCTAGAATGGATGTTGAATGAGCTGAAGGTAAAGATGGATGGATCAACCAAGCCAAGCTGCAAATGCAGCCCAAACTGTCAGAGGTCTGCTCTTGCTTATGCTCCTAGGAAAGGCCTTAGGAAGTCCACAAGTACACACAAGTGAATTATTACTCATCAAACTGTGAGCAGCTTCAGTATGTAAACCTAGTGGGCAAATTGCTCAACAGGTAAGTTTTTTAGAACTGAGCTATCAAAGTCCACTTGGTCTGTTCTTGGGTGTTTTATTTGCCATCTTGGTGCAGTTAGACACTGATAGCTACATGGGGATTTTTCCTGCATTGGCGCCAATTAGAAGTCCTTTCTAGTTATTGTTACTGTATCTTCTTTACTGTGTCACTGATGACCTGGCAGTGGGCAGACAGTGCCACTCAAGGCAACCTGCACAGAATGCAAAGAGCGACTGGTGCAGCATCTCCTCAAGGTCTCAGTGGAATCTGTCTGCGTGTGAGTCAGGTGAAATTAAGCCCTGCCTGTTGTTACCCTTGTTCTATTTTTGCCTCTCAGATCGATTTGTTCAGGAGCAAGAATAGTACTGTATGAGCATTAACGAAGTTTGCCCTGAGCACCTCCTGGTTTTGTGAAAGAGAACTAAAGACAGTGCCCTGAATAGCAATGTTGGTGTGCAGTGGTTTCCTGGGGCCACTTGGTGAGCATACAGACACCACAATCCCTGATTGGCGGCCTGATCTCATGACTATATTTCAGTCTCTTAACAATTTTTCTCTAGCAGAATCATGTCTTTTTTTTAGTACATAATTTTGGAGTGGTTTGATTAATAGAATAACAACATCAACAATGTCTACTTTTAATTACTATAATTTTTCAAACACATGGAACGTTGTAATACCCTAGTCAGAAGTGGGTGCTGTGTCTTAACATCAGAGTGGCTGTGTGCCATGCTCAGACCAAGTGTGGAAGTTTGCTCATGTGGCTCCATACCTGCCATCCCCAATGCAGCCAATCTCTGTGCCTGTACTTGGTGATTCATCCAGCTCTTGAATCTTCCCATCCAGCAAGCCTGTCCTGTTCTGCACATGATGTGTCACTTGTCCTGACTTGTCACTTTAACCCTTCCCCCAATAAGTAATTCTTGACTTTAGCAGTTGGGTAAAAGGAAAACATTTTTGCTGACCAGCTGTGGATGCTGAGAGGTCCTGTGGCAACTGGAACCTGATGAAGACTTTTAAGCATGGGGGACATGTAGTCCCACCTGCACTTCATGAATTTGATGTTGGAGAACAGAACTGGAAAGGAGCAAAGCCTAAGACCAGGAGTACCACTGGGTTGTTGTGACATCATTTTCATGTACTTCATGTTGAATAGAAATTTCCCTAAAAACCCAATTGGAAAGTGCCAGACTGCAGAATGATATCCCACTTGTCATGAAGTGTCTGGATTCTGAATTGGAAGTCTGTTGCTGGGGCACTTGAGTGCCTGGTGGAAGTACATGAGTTGGTTTGCATTTGGGGCCATGTTGTTTGCAAAACTATAAACCTTTGAATGCTGAAACCTTGCCTAATGTGGTGAGCAGTTCTTTCTTCTCCTAAAAAGACTCATAGGAACCAAGAAGACTGGTGGATCACGGATAGGTCACCCCACTTACACAGGGAGCCCATGTGCTCAGTGAAAAGGCAAATGGGCCACTCACTGCATGAACCACATGCCCCCTCAGTGGAATTTGCACAAAAGCACAGGTGATGGATTTGGCCTGAGCTGGAGAAGCAAGGAAGGAGCCACCTTCTACCTAGAGACATGCCAATTTGGGAGGGTTGGAATATGCAATCTTGGGAAAATCATCTCATATTCCTGAGCCTCAGTGTCCCATCTGAGAAATAAAGGGGTTAACAGAAACTACAAAACAATTCTAAAAATAATGAGGACTAACATTTACTGAGATCTCCCATGTGCCGAGTACTGTTTTAAGCATTTTGATGTTTGCCTTATCGAATCCCACGCAATAACCTACAAGATAGGTACTATTACCACCACCATTATTTCATCTAGGAAAGTTGTGAGCCTGGATTTGAATCTAGACAGTCCAGAGGTCCAAATGGTTAGCCAGTATGTGATTTTTTTCCCCAGGGTTCTAAATTATGTAAGATTAAGAGAGAAACCATGTTACCCTGCAACCTTTATAAAAACCACTTGGCCAGATGGAGATACAAAAAGCAATTTCTAAAAACAACAATGATAAATCAGTGATGAAGGGAAGGATTATATAATAAATGGTGCTAGGGCAATTGGTTAGCTACTTGGAAAAAATATCAAAGCAATTTAGATCCTCATGTCATAAACTTTGCCATAATATATTCCAAGTTGATTACATAGATTAGTAGAAAAAGGAGTTCCAAAGCTCTGGCTGGGAGAAGACTTTAAATAGCTGAAAACAATGGAAGAAATTACAAATAATGATAATTTCCGCTTCAAAAAATTAGAACTATCTACATCTGAAATTTTAAAAAAACAACAAACAGTAAATTTGGGAAAGTATTTACGAGAAATGTAGTATTTTCTTAATAGCTGTACTTGTCTAAATTTGTCTAAAGTAATAAGATCTGTAAAGACTCTGATAGATAAATAGCAAAGGATGCATTCACTATCCTAATGGATATAATGGAAAAAATGTTCAACCTCAGTAATAAGCTCTAAAATTCTAATTTAAAAAGAAGTGCCACATTAGTATGATTATACTTGTGCGTACATATTGTATATACATATATGGATGTGATTATGTATATACACACATCCACTTCCTGTGGAACTGCTGGAGAGGCATAGCAGTAATGAAACCCCAGTTGTAATCTTGGTTCCTAAATATTGTTCTTCACTGAAGGGAATTAGAGGCAAAGTTAGCATAGCAGAACTTCTTACAACATCTGGTGCTAGAAAGTAGTGCTAACAGGACAGCCTAAGGGACTCCCACTGGAGGAAAATGAGATAATTAGAGCATCAAGATAAATCATCACATTAACAGAGTAAGTGAGAATTCATGAGTCTATACTGATAGGTTAGTTAATGAATAAATAAATAGAGGAGAATGAGGAAAACTTCATCTTAGGATGTAATGTGACCAACAATATGAAAGGAGTAATGGAGTTAGAATGTCATCACATAGCCACCACCCCATTGTTCCCAAAGAGTTGTCAATGCATGCTAAAACTAGCACATGGACCTTGAATGAGGAACATGATATTGGCCTGAATTGCTTATTAATTAAATAGTAACTTTTCAGTGGAAAAACCTAGATACCACTTTAACCAATGATCAAAGTTAACCTTACCTCTAATAGATATAGCCCCATCATGCAGCTCTTGATGTGACACTATGAGATGGACACACGTTACTTCTCTTGTGTTCCTGCCCCAAGTGCGCAGCCTTCATCTAATCAGGAAGAAATATCAGACAAACCCAAACTGAGGGACATTCTGCAAATATCCTGGCCTGTCCTTTTCCAAAATGCCATGGTCATGAAAGACAAAGACTGAGAGAACTGTTATCTATTAAAGAAACTAAGGAGATATGACATCTAAATGTAATGCTTGATCTTGGAATGAATCCTGGACCAGAGTTTTTTCTTCCTAGAGGGGAAATGGGGTGAAATTTAAGGTCTGCAGAATAAATACATTACATCACTGTTAGTTTTCTGATTTTGCTAATCATACTATTTGAGAATGTACTTGTTCTATTAAAATCCAGGCACAAAGGGCATCATATTTGGAACTTTGTCTCAGGTGATTCAGAAAAAATATATGTATTTATGTAGCCATGTGTATATTAAATCTAGAAAATGATGAAGCTAACATAGCAAAATGTTAACAATCGAGTGATCTGGGGAAAAGGTAAATGGTAGTGTCTTTCACTATTCTTACAACTTTTCTCTAAGTTTTAAATTATTTCAAAATTATTTTTTAAAAACAAGTGTTCTATTTTCCTCCTTCTATTGACACGAGGGAGCAGTGAGAGGAGCAGGATGTGAGAATGGCAGGAATCCCTGAGCTCTGTTTTCAGAAACGACAC
This sequence comes from Heterocephalus glaber, assembly GCF_053883595.1. Lineage (NCBI taxonomy): Eukaryota > Metazoa > Chordata > Mammalia > Rodentia > Bathyergidae > Heterocephalus > Heterocephalus glaber. Next base: position 10,262,322 of record NW_028258139.1, on the reverse strand, counting down.
AGCATTTTTTTGAGATGAAATTTGACAATTTTCCAGGGAGAAACTTAAGAATATTCATAATTTATAAGCCCACTTCCTCTCAAAGAATACACACAAAGATATAAAGGTTTGTTCCAGTGTCAGCTCTTGAGAGAAAAAGATGGGTCATTAACATCACAATGACAGTGTGCAGCATGGTCTCAGACAGATCATGGTGGGCTGTGTAGTAAGTATTGCAGATTTGTATTTAATCCCTAATAGCTAAGGAAAACTGAGGATTGGAGAGATTGGATCATGTGCCCAAGACCAACATGTGCAGGTACTAAGAGATAGGGCTGGAATTCAAAGTGGGGTTAGGTGACTGTGTCAGTCAGCTTTCCCGGACTGTACCAAATATCGAGATAATCAACTTATAAAAAGAAAAGGTTATTTAGGCTCAAGGTCTTGAGGGGTCCAGTCCATGATCAGGCAGACCTATTGTTTTGGGCGCTGGGTCCTGGATAGGACATGGTGGAACAAAACTGCTTACCTCATGGCCAGGAAGTGAATGAAAGAGAAAGGAACGGGCTGGAGTACCCCCCCTCCCCCCACCTACTTGGAGGCCACACCACCAAAGATCTAACTTCCTTCCACTAGGCTGTACCGCTTCCAGGTCCATCACCTCCCAATAGCACCAAGCTGGGAATGAGACCTTTAACACATAGGCCTTTGGGGAAAATTCAAGATTCAATCTAGCAGTGACTCTAAAACCTGTGCTCTTAAGGTCATCTCTGACTCACCTTCTGGGTCAGATCGGGTCAGCAATGGGTGAACCCAGGTCCCGTCCTTACATTCCAGTCCTGACTAACCAGCTTGTTTGCATCCTCTTCTCTGCCCCAATGTGCTCAAGTTTTTTATTTATTTTCAAGCATCCTTCTGTCTTTTCTCTCTTGGATTTCTTTACCTGAGGGGAAGGTGAAATGTTTGCTGAAGTATAGGAAACATTAACATACCGTGCAGTCTACTTCTCAAGGTCATTTACTGAATTCTCAACAAGCAGCAGGTCTACAGTGTTGAAATAGTGCCAACCCCTGTCTTCTGTCACCTCAGAGGGTTCAGCCACAAGGAACCTGTAGGAAGAGACACAGTGTGGCATTCAGAAGCCTTCTTGATAGTAAGAGTGAATAAATACAGAAATAAATCACACAGAGACACTGCTCCCTCTCCAGAGAACTTGAAGAGATATGCCTCACGTTTCTGTGGATTTTCAAAGGCACAAGGTGCCTCAGTAGGTTCTCATGAGAATGTTGTGAGAAAGACAAGGCAGGAATTGCTGTGCTTAGGAGAGGAGACAGGCTCAGGCAAATTATTTGCCTCCAATCATTGGCGACTAGGTCAGGCTTCTGACTTCTAGGCCCTTGTTTCTTCTCCAAACAACATAATGTTGGGCAGTGTAGAAGATCTCTTATTGTCACACCCAGGGGCAGGAGATGAGCTCTGTCACTGGTCATGCTGCTTCCTGCCTCGGGATGAATCTATTCCCAATAAATTCTCCAAGGTTATCAACTTTTCTCTCTCAGCTTACTCCCACCTAGAGACAAAGGCTGACATAAGGCAGAAAGCGGATGGAAGCCCCATTTGATCACTCCTCTCACACTATAAAATGAGGGTACCGTAGCTTTACAGCAGTTTGGCAGGCACTTAGCAGCACGTACCAGGGACACTACTAGAATTGAGGTGAGCTAAAAAGACAAGGGAAAGGTTGCCATGGGTAAAGTCCAAAGAACTCATTCCAGATTCAGAAGGACAGCAGCGCTGATTCGTTAACTTAGCTCAACTTCCATCTGGCGAAGAAGGCATGTGTTCTCCAGAAGAACGGTAGGGAAGCAAGAGTGAGCTTTGACATCCAGCAGATCATGGTTCACATGCTGTCTTCACTTCTTGATTGTGTGACTTCCAGTAAATTCTTTAGCTATTATCTTAATCACTAGAGATAACAGAGCATCTTGTAATATGATTGCAAGCATCAAATGAGATGACAAGCATCAAAGTCGTGCCATGGTAAACTCTTGGCAATTTTATTTCCCGGTTAAAGGGAAACATGCTTTGGGGTCTCTACTGAATATTTGAGAAAGACAAGTTCATAGCTCCTTTTTCCTAGCATCCTAAGCTATGTTTATGGGACCTCTTACATGCTATACCTCCACAGACCTTCACAAATTCCCCAAAGCTGAAGTATTCAAGAGTGAGACCCAAGCAAGTATCTAATTTAGAGACCCTCACATGCTTCCTAGTGGTGGCCTCTTACAAGACCCAGCCTCATCCTGAAGGTGACCAGGGGGCTGGCAGTCCCAGCATTTCAGCCACATGTCATACCATTTTCCTTTGCCACCACAGTCTAGAGTGTGACTGTGGCCACCTGTAACAGTCTCACTTGCCCAGCAGCCTCATCTTGGCTCCATAGTTTCAGGCTGGGTTCTGCAAGTGGCCCCCATGATTCATATCTCCTATCCCAGCAGTCTCTGCCCACAGGCCCGCAGGCTCCCACCTAGCAGAAGTTATTGGGAATTAAAACACCAGTGAAAACAAATAGCTACAATTTATTATATCAATAACCATTTCCTTCCTCTTGAAGACAGTCGTCAGAGGTGATTTTTCTTCCAGTCATCTACTCCGTGTTGAGCATATTAGCTGACGAAAAAAAAACTTTATTATTGAAAGATATACATGTGTAGGAGACAGAAAGTCACTTTTAGGTGAGTAGCAATCTATCAGACAGAGCAGGGCATCTATACCTTGGCTGCCTCCTGTCCCTGGAAAGCAGGTCAGTTCTGTTCTTTCAAATGAGGCTCCTCTTGGCCTCTCCTTTTGCACAACAGGGTGAGGAGTCAGAAATCCTGGTGAGACCCCACTTGTGACTAACCCTTCTGAGCATTTATTCCTGAGTGCAGTTTTGCACCAGAAGACCCAGAGTGATGATATCTGCTTGACCTCATTGTAGTTTGTTTGGGGTCAAATGAGGCATCGCAAGTGAAATCTCATGGTAAATTCTAAAGTAGACATTCAGAATGAAGCTCTTACAGCTGTCATCAAAAAGAATACTTTACAGGGGTATAGATCTTTCTCCCCAAACAAGGCAGGTAAAAAAAGTATCAAGCTAATACTGAGGCTGCTCAAGTGCAAATAGTTTATAGTGGGAAAAGTTTTAAAATTTCAACATAGGAAGACCTCAAAAATCTAGAAAGGAAGTATAAAACCATTCAAAAAAAAAGTCCCCAAGCATCTTTTTTATTCTCAGAGATAGTTTCTCAACTATTTTAAGCCACATTGATTCTCAAGGGAGAAACCACCACCAAAGCATGGATGGAGAAGTTTAATTTCCCTACCACTTCTGTGAAAATGCCCCTATGCTAATTTAAGGGTATAGAATTTTCTAATGAAAACAACTAGGATGTGTTAGGAATAATTATTCCAACTCTGACCTTCTGTCTTTCTGCCTTGCCAGTCTCCAAAGGATTGGAGATAGCTTTATTAAACTGAAGACAGCATGAATGAGGGCAGCTATCCCCCCTGTTTGATTTTTATGTGGTAGATGGGGCAATGGTTCTATTAAAGAGCAATGTTTGTCTCTGTCCTATTTTTGGGCCCAGGTACATGATTCCTATTTTTAGCAGCCTTGTGGTATTGTGAATCTGAAATTCCAACCCCCAGTGAGTCAGAAGGTCTGGCTACTCAGAGATATGTGACTCAGATAGGCAGGAATAGGCTGTTCACCAGGAGATGAGGGTTTAACGGAGAGCTTTTGTACTTAGTTTAAAATGCAAATGAAAACAGTGTTTAAATAGGAATCTCTTGTCCTTCTGGGAAGACTCTTTTGCCTCATTCTTGAAAGTTCTCCCCACACCCAGGGAGGAACTGTTGCTACTTGCCTGGGAGGGGGGCTACCTCATTAACCACTTCCTTTTCTTTAGGATCCCTCTGCAGCATCAGGTGATGGGGTGCAGGGGTTCTGGGTTGTATCAACCTTGAGAACTCACAGAACACCCTCATTGTGGGCAGAAATGGTGGAGCAGAAAAGCAAATGGAGAGCAGATGTTGGGGCAGGTGAAAGACGCAGGAGATTTTGCTCTTTTAAGAGGAGAAGGAACAGTTTGGTATTTTCTTAAATAGAGACTGAGAATAGATCAGATATACTATTCAATTGATTTTTCCATTCATTCATCCACTCACCCACCCACCCATCCATTTACCCATACATACATTCATTCATCTACTCACCCACCCACCCATTCATCCAAACATCTGTCCACCTACCCATCCATCCATTCAACATCTGATACAGACAGTAAACCCTTTGCTAGGTAGCATGGGAACAATACTCACCCCTGGGAAGCCTACAAACTGGTGGGAGGTGGACATGTAAAGAAGCATTCTTGCTTCAATAAGAATCCCCTTCCAAGATTAAGATGTCATGATTCCAAGTTGCTAAGTACCTTCATACTTTTAATAGTTTCTGAGAGGCACTGTTCCCTTGCAGCTAAACCACAAGGTAAGCCAACACAAGTCCAGGATCATTGTCTTTGGCCATGTGAGCACCTTCCTTCTCCTTTCTAATTCTCCCCAGACCTAGACCGCTTTTGGAGCCAAAGTCTCCCTAGGGTGAGACCCTCTCTGTTGTGATTCCAGTGATTCTTAGCTCCCAGCCTCACCAGAATAAAGATGCTTAGCATGGGAGATGTAAGAGTTATGTTTTTAGCTGCTATTTAGATTTTCCAGTGTTCCATGAAAGCTCCTGAATCTCTTCCCTAAATAACAAAGTCCTGTTTGGTGTTGGGTGAAATATTTGGAGTGCAGTGTTCAACTGAGCAGAACTAAGCCGCTGACAAAATACTGTCTCGGCCATTTAATAATAATAGCTAACATTTGTATAGCACTTTAGCATCTAACAAAGTACTCTTAATGCACCCAGTTCCTGGGCTCTTGGCAGCAGCCCTTCCAGACGCGAGGGTAGCATAGCATGGGCGCTTCACTCATGAGGAGCTGGGCCATCCGTCCGCCCTGCAGGCCATGTGCGGGTATGGGCAGGTCTTCTGTCTCCAGAAGCAGAGACGTTGTCCTTGGCTCTCTTCTCTGAGAGCTCTGGCGACCACAGCCCTTCACCTGACCCCAGTGTGGTCTCTGCCCGTGGTCTCAGCCTCTTACACTATCCCACGTGCAGCCACAAGGTCAGTCCCTCCAATTGTGCCCTTTCCCCAGTTTGGCACAGAGAATGGCCCTTCCAGGAGGAAGTCCAAGCTTGCAATACTGTGGCTGCCTCTGTACAGCTGGGTCCTCAGAATTCCACCCCTCCCCTCACTTCCTCTTTCCTCTGCAGCCAGGCTGAACTTGGTCAGAGCATACTATGATCAACTTTAGATCCCAGGGTGGGCCAGATGGAAGGTGTGAGAGGGCAACTTGGTTTCTTCTGTTAAAGCCTTTGTGATGTCTGGCAGCAGACTAGTTAATTAACAGCCACCTCCTTCTAAATCAGTAAGTCAGAGAACCTATAAATGAGTGAATGGGCATCTGTGTGATCATAACAGTATCACCATGGAGCCAAGAGCAAGAAGAGGCCCCAGCCGGGTACCTTGTGGGCCAGGGATGGCTTGCAATAGATCCCAAGAGGGAAGAGGGGTGTTTGTCATCAGGTTCCAGGTACCTGTGTTGCTCTTGGAGCTGCAAGTGTCCCTCATGCCAGAAGTGCCCCCTTAAAGAAGTTGGTGTGGCTGGAGCATGGTCACCCTCCCTCCACTCTCCACAGTGGCCACAGATGACTCCTCAGAGCTATCCTCTCTGCAGATGCCATTCTGCCATCCCCAGACACCTGTGGCTGCAGGCATAGAGTGTGGGTTGGGAATTTGAAGTGGGTAACTTTGGAACAGAGGGATGCTGTGCACTATGTGTGGCCCAGCGTCCTGGAGGCGTGGCAGAGTCCGCAGCCTGAAAGGAGTGCTCCTAGGTGTGGGAGAGAGGCATCCAGGGCTTGGTGGGCTCAGGGAGAGAAAGGAGCCATCCTCTGTCTTGGCCCCTGACCCACCTAATCCATTCTTTTCCCCCCACATCACCCCAAACCAAGCTATTACACAAATCACTGCAGACCCTTACACAGGCTTTATGGGTTAACCTGGTCACCTTACTGTGAGCTACACGTCTTTTAATTAGAAAAATGTTCTTCTCCTTTTGCTCCCCTGGATATGACTAATAGCTTTTCTTTTAATTTAAAGAATAATTTAAAAATCATAATTACATAAGTCATACGTAAGCATTATAGAAGAATTAAAAGATGGATTTTAAAAAGCAGAAAAATAAAAATCATTCACAATCTCAGACCTCAGGGACACTATGTCTTTCATGTTTATATCTTTCTATTTTTTATGTGGAAATATAGAAATATACAAATTTTTAAAAGAGAATCCCACTATAAGTATTAGCTAATTAGCAGCCACCTCCTTCTAAATCAGTAAGTCAGAGAATCTATAAATGACTGAAATGGAAGTCTGTGTGGTCATGACAGTGTCAGCATGCAAGCTTAGTTTTTAAAAAAAATTCAGACCATGAATATCCTTCTATGGCATTCAATATGAATCTATAGTATCATTTTTACTTAATACTAAAGTATATGAAAGCACCTTAATATAACTAATCAATTCCCTATTTTAAGAGTACTAAGGATATTTTCAGTATTGTCAACAGCACTGTGGAAAATTAACCTTATTTTTCTACATATAATAATCTCCATGTATATAGGGTTATTTTTTTTATTTTTCTTAGAATGAATTCTAGTGAAGGATTTCCGTAGGAAAAGTTATGCCTTTTGTTTTATTTTGCCAAAATGCATTTAAGAAAGCTTGTCCAAACCCAGATCCTCCACAGCAGAGTGTGAGAGTCCCCGGCCCCTCATCCTGACGCCAACTGGCTGAGCATTGTCCTCAGTCATTTGAAAGGTGAAAACCAAACAGGATGCAGCATTATAGAGTGTTTGCTGAACCAACCCTCGTTCTTTAAAACCCTGACCCAGCAGCCATCTGTAAAACCGCTAACAGAATATGGCTGGATCCAAAGCAGGCCATCCTCACGTCTACCAAACAGCTCTGGTGCAACAGAGGAAATTAGGGAATTTCCAGGAATGTGGTGTGATGGGATTGATTTCATTCATATCTGAAATCCCTTTTTAAAAAAGAGTGCAGTAAGTGGTCAACAGTTTAAGACTTGGAATCTTTGTTTCCCAACCTGTTTTGGGTTTTTAACAAAATACAGCTTTAGATGCCTTCACGATGTGTTGGGAGCAGTGGATGCAAAGCGGAAGGCCTGCTGGGCTTAGGAGCCCCGGCCTGGCCTGGACACGGCCCTCACTGCCTTTGGAAGAAGGGACAGCCCTGCCTGCTCTCACAGCAGGCAGTCCGCGGCAGGGGGAAGAGCGTGGACATTGCGTAGCTGAGGCCTGGCTTCCTCCCAATGGGCTGACCCAGCTCCTCTGGGCAAGCGATGTGCAAAGTGCCTGTGCTCTCCACCCATAGAATCAGTGTGAGGATTCGGTAACCAGTGAAGAGCATGGCACATGATTATCATCTTTTCTTCTTCCAGCTTTCAAATGAGACATTCATTTATCTGATCTCTGAGAATCCTTTTGGATCTAGTTTCCTTAAGATTTCAAGTCAGCACAAATGAGACCTTGCCTCGGAAGCACCGATTTGGGGGGGGGGGGGGCTTCGGTATCCAGTGAGGTGGGTGTGCTGCACTGGCCTTACAGGGTGCTCCGGGGGCCACAGGCTGGGAGGCTCCTGTGAGGCAGTCTCCTGCATCGCCCTTTGTTACCGTGACTTCCTTTACATGTTTCTTTAGCGCATGTTTGTAGCTGTCTCACTGGCTGGGTTTTGTCCTGGAGTTTAGAGAATGAATTTCCTAAGGGCAAGACCATGTCTGTCATGTTGTTTGACATTCTTTTGCCTTCCACCAAGTTTCTGTCCAGTGTGCCCTGTACGCTGGGCCCACATTCAAGGATCACTGATTGGTTGATGAGTTTGACTGGCAGTGATCACCTTTCAATAGCTGAGCTTGACTGGTCCTGGCTGTGACCCCAGTCACTACAGCTGGACTCTGGTGGGTTTCAGCCCATCTGCCTGAGCCCTAACATCGCCATCCCCTCACGGTCACACTGGCCTCTGGCTGATGTCCTGGGGATGGGAGGCATTAATCCCAACTGCTCCTGCTCCCTCATAAGGTTCACACAATGAGAGTGATGATGGGGCCCAGCCACTTGTCGGGAAAAAGCCCAAATGCATTATTTCCAAATGTTAGAGAAGTAGAATGACTTATTAAATATTAAGCACTTAAAAATGATCTTTAGGAACATCTCACCTTTGTTCCATCAAGCAGTATCATCTGACCAGTGCCAATGTGACTGCAATGACTGAGTTGTAATTCTAGACATATTACCTACCTCATGCTCTGTGCTCATGCTCTGTGTCCCTCAGAGATAAAGCAGCCTTCCTTTTTAGTCTCCATTTTGTGAACATTCTGGAGCCTTTTCTGCCCCCTAACCTGTATTATAACTTATAAAGGAGTTAATCCAGCCACAAGTATATCCTGCTCGTTTTCTGTGTTTCCAGCACATTGTAAATTTACAATGAAGAATCATTCATCTACTTCTTCATTTCATCAACAAAGATTTATTACTGGGATAATAGCCAGCTGCTTTGAATACAGAGCGTCTCTCTAAGCTTATGAATGTGCCTAGCATAGTGCCTGGCACATCTGAGGTTCTGAATAAGTTTTTAAAAAGCAACTCTTGAGGTTCTTCATTGGGCTGTGTCAAATTCTGAAGCGCTTGGGTCTTGATAGATTCACTTGGTTTAAGTACTTCTCTTTCTTCTTAAACAGAATGCATTGATTGTAATTTATTCTTTTCTTGATAGCACAGGCTGTCACTCCAAACATCAGTGCTATAGTGGAATGATGGGACACCTTTGTATTATTGTATCCAGGGTTCTTTGCTGTTATAGGAAATAAGTCTGGAGTGTTTTCTTTGTGAGCACCTATGTTTGATTTTTAGTTTGACTCTTCCTAGCAGTAAAAACTGCTTATTTTTTATTCAGTATGCCTCATTGTGATAATGAACCTCACATTTACTTAGCATTTTTCATATGCATTATTTGATTTAACCCTACATCAACTCTGCAAGGTAGATAGGACCATGTCTTCTTTGTTGATTGAAAGATAAAGAAAAAAATAGTACCTGAAGCTTGGAAGAGCTAAGCAACATTTCAGAGGCCACGTGGCCAGAAGGGGAACAGTGACCTCAGATCCTGGGTTTCTGATTCTAAGCCGAGGCTCTTCCTGTGCTAATGTCCTTCCTCCTTTGGCAGCCAAGCCCTTACCTTCTTTCTGGTTTGGTGCTTGTAATCTGCCACCAACCTTATTGAAATGGGGTGTAAAATGACTAGGTGCGGGCTTAAGAGACTCCTTTGGAGAGAGTGAGAGTTAGTGAATAGATTCACCACTTCTCCTTGTTTGGTTGTTCTTTTTCTTTAATGTATAAGCAAAGAAAATGGACAGCAAATAGGATTGCCACATTTAGCAAAAAAACAAAACAAAGAAATAACAGAACAAGATGCCCAGTTAAATGTGAATTTCAGATAAAAATAACTTTTACTATAAATATATGCCATGTGATATTCAAGACATACTTATTAAATTATTTTTTGTCTTTCTTAAATTCACATCAACCTGTCCTGTGTTTTATCTGTAGCCCTAATAGCAACACTCTAGCTGGGTGAGCAGTCAAAATTTTTTGAAATCTATTTTCATGACCACAGTGCCCTGAAGGAGAGTGGGGGCTGGGGAATCCATTGCAAGGTTGCAGAATCTATAGTGTTAATTAGATTATGTTTCCTGGAAAAGATGAATCTTGCTGCTGTTTACACAGCAGTAGGCAGCTGGTTCAGCAGTAGCTGGAAAAGGAGCTATTAGTATATCCTGTATGGAAAACAGTTTAGAGGTTCCTCAAAAAGAAAAATAGACCTACCATATGTTCCTGCTATCCCACTTCTGGGTATATATCCAAAGGAAATTAAATCAGTAGCTCCAAGAGCTACCTGTACTCCCATGTTTACTGTGACACTATTCACAATAGGCAAGATATGGAATCAGCTTAGGTGTCCACCAACAGATGAATGGATAAAGAAAATATGATACACGTATACAATGGGGTATTATACAGCCATAAAAAGAATTAAATCCTATCCTTTGTAGCAAAATGGATGGATATTACATAAGTGAAATAAGCTAGACACATAAAGACAAGTATTGTGTGTTGTTTCTCATCTGTGGAAGCTAAGAGAAGTCAACTTGAAAGTAAAATGGTGATTACCAATAATTGGTAAATTGAGGGTGGGTTGGTGTAGAAAAAGAGAGATTAGATTTGATCAGTGCACACTGTATGCATGTGTGGAAATATCACACTGGACCTCATTAATGTATACAAGTAATATGTGTGTCTTGGTTACTTTTCTTATTGCTGAGACAAAATACCCTGACATCCAGAGTTAAAGGAGGAAAGGTTTATTTAGATCATAGTCTGTGGAGGTTTCAGTTCATAGTTGGCTGGCTCCAAGGCAGGGTGGCATCACAGAGGAGAAACAGTTCATGGCAGGAAGAAGGCAGCAAGGCTGCAAGCAGGGACAGCAGCAGGATCAAGCAAGTGCCAAGCAACCACAGCAGCCCTCTTTCTGTCCCTTATATTCTGTCCAGGCTACCTGCCCTTAGGACAAGTAGCACTCACACCCATGGAGGGCCTTCCCACTATCTACTCTCAAAACTATGCCAAACCAATCAGTGGACTAATTTAGTAAACCTCACACCCTTGATTCCAGCATCACACACTCTAGATCCAGCCACCTCTGCAAAGCCCCACCTATGACCACACGAGGCTTTGGAGGGACAGTTAGATACAAGCCATAACAATGTGTTAATAAAAATATTTTAAAAGTTAAAAAGAGCTATTCACATGAAAAAAGAACAGCAAACTGAAAAATGGCCAAGGCTCAGAGACATCCTCGCAAACCAAACAAGGGCCAGTGTGATTTCACTAAAAATGGATTACTTTTTGAATAGAAAGAGATTTCATCTTCTGCCTGCTTTAATGATCAAATGCCTGAACTGGAAATGGAGAAAACCATGCCACCTTCCCCACATATACAAGTTGAGCTGACAGTGACTGTGTGAAAAGTCTTTGGTTCCCTCAGGCAGTAAACTTAAGGAGCAACCCTTCCTTGAACAGGAATTAGGTTACTAAAGACATCTTCTAGGCAGCCCAAACTTTCTTGAAACCTAAGATATCATTTTTCCCCTAGAACAGTGATGGCAAACCTTTTAGAGCTTTCACTGATACAAACAGCCCTCTGCATCATGCACACCATAGCTTTACCAACACTGCTCTAGAATATATTCCTGTGGTTTCACAAGTTAAGCTTGTAAGGCTGATTTCTACCTGATCTTAAGTAATGTACCTGTGATGGTCCCGGGTGAAGCAAGTTACTTGGATAAGTTAAAAATTGCCAGTTTGTTAATGGAATGATGTAGCAAAGAAAGAACACCTTTTCTGAGTGCCTTGTCAGGTGTGCAAGCGTTCCACCCTGCACTCTCACAGCTTCGTTATGAATATTGTTCTGCGTCTTCTTGCACCCCTCAGGAGGTGGTATGTTTCTGGTATCCCTGCCTGAGTCTCTCCCCTGTCTCTCTTCTTTTTGGGGTGCATTTATATCTCAAATCCACAAACAAGCAGTGCCCCTTTATAGTTTTTTATTTAACTAGATATCCTCGAGTGATTCTTTTACACCAGGTGTATACCAAGGTACACTTTTCAGACCCCTCCCTCACCCACTTCTTGAGTACCACCAGCTCTGCAGCCTGATAGGGTACTCACCTTGCCTTATCCTCCCAGCATACCCTACTTGTAGATGAGGACACAGAGGCCGAGCTTGTCTGATGCCTTGCAGCTAGTAGCAGCAGGGTTGAGAGTCAAGCTTACATCTTTTGACTTTAATGCTATACTTTCTACCTCCCCAGTCAAGACAAATGATTACAAACCAAAGGAGGGCAAATGGTGCATGGTGGTGATGAAATCAGATGGATTGAATTCCTGTTTCTTTAAGAAGTATTTACTTTGATGAGCATCAACTGTGGCCCCAAGGGACTAGCCTTGGGGTTTTCCTAGCTTCACAGAAATGTGGATATTGATTCCAGCTTTTCCCAAACATCTCTGACCTAAAAATGAAGCTGGGGATTATGCAAGGTTAAGTTCTCTGGCCTTGAGCCCACGCCTCTCTGGGTTTGAATAATCTGCAGAGGAATTGCATGCACAATCCTAACCGGGAGAATGCAGAGTGGTCCCCTTCCTTCAGTGGACTGCAGGAACCTCTGATGCTAAGTAGGCTCACTTCCTCTAGGGACAGGATGGGGGGAGTCAAAACTGCTCCAGGTTTGAAGGTTAAGAAGGAATTTTTGGGCCGGAGATTTAGCTCAGTGGTGCCGCCTCATGCCTCACAAGCACAAGGTCCTGAGTTCGATCCCCAGTACCAAAAAAAAAAAAAGGAATTTTTGCAAATTTGCAGGGCTCGGGTGACATTCAAATATGGACATGCAGTGGCACAAGTATCACTGCAGGCACAGGCCCACATTAACTCCTAAGTGTCAGCCATGGGGAGGTTCTGGGGCCCTGGAGGGAGGGCCAAGGTGGGTAGGAGATTCTTGGGAGCATACGGCAGTGGCTATTAACCAAATTGCTCAGACTATTTTAATAGTTTAGGCACTTAGTGCTTTATTACATATATTAACTGAGTAACCTTCAGATGATCCTAGAAGTTAGACTCTGCTGATGTCAGCATTCCACAGGTGTTCAGATGGAGGCACACCAAGTGGTTAAGTAGTTTCCCTAAGATCCCAGCTAGAAAGTGGCAAGGCTGGGCTCCAACATTCTGCTTAATTTTGAAGACTGTGCTCTTAATTACAAGGTGACTTTCGTCTCCATATGCAAATCACCTGCTACTCTTCCTGAAGGTTGATCAAGGCTGGCCACCAGAAATAGTTCATTTCAAAACAGTGACATGGAGATGATGCCAGGGTTGGGTCATACTGTGCCCCATGATCATCTATCCTTGAGGTCCTAAAAAGGAGCAAAGTCATGATGTGTTTGAACCTTGTGAGGATTTCACTTCTTCCCTGGGTGAAATTCCAAGGCCTCAGGCCTAGAGGAAGGGAAGCAGAAACCCACCTACTGCTTCCAGACCCTGCTCAGCTTCACAAAACCGCATTAACAGCCTCTGACACCGGAACTTAATCTATGAAGAAACTCCATCCTATCATGGTGATCAGAGGAGACACAAAGGAGTCTTCAGATGCGGAGACTGCCTCTTTTGTCCATGCAGGATTGCGGGAGCTGCCTCAGGTTGTCAACATGGAGCCCCAGGCGCTCTGGAAATCTACCCAGCCCCTGGCTCCCCTGCTGGTGACAGCCAAGGCCTGGGAGGCCACCTGTGGGTGGAGCTGAGGAAATAGGGTGTGTATGCACATGTTGTGTATCTGTGTTACACATTTGTGTGTGTGCATGTGTGTGCCTTCCATTTGTGGCTGTGCAGACAGACCTGTGCCCCACCTCTTACCCTAGGCCTAGGACAAGTTTACCTCTCACAGGTCCAAGAGGGAATGTTTTCACTGTCCAGGACTTTGGGACAAGGGCTTGCTATTTTTAAAATTTGAGGCCCCAGGAAGAGACATTGAGCCTGTGTCAAGATAACTGGGGCTTAGCCAAATGCTTCTTTGCTTTCTGCAAAGCTGCCATAGCCACTGACCTTCCAAACCTGGAGAGTGACTCCCTTCACCTGCCAGTAGGACAAACAGTGGGACTCAGCAGCAGGTGATGGGAAGCCTTAACAGGTACGAGAAATCAGAAGTCAAATGTGACACGGACAGTAAACTTTGATTTTGTATCTACTTCATGTCAAGAATGCACAGGCATTACACAAACATACCCAAAGCAATGTGGGTGTGATGGTTGTTTCAGCTTCTTACCACCAAGGATCTTTTGGGGATGTCTATGCCTTGCCCCACCTCACCTCTGGATTTCTGTTGTGTCACCCCCACCCCTTTGTGTCACACTCCCCTCTAGTCCCCATGTGGCCCAATTCCTCTTGCTAGTGTGACCATGGGTCATAGTCTTTGACCTCTTCCAGTGTTGCAGGACACCCCTGCTTGTGTGATATCATACCCCTCTTTGGGCCCATCTCCCACATTGTCATTCACTTCCTTGTTCTCCTCAAGGGCAAAGAGCAGGCCTTGCACCTTGTGCTGCCCCCAGGGATCTGGGAGCCTTTCAGGTGCATGCCATTACGGTGGGAATGAATGAATGAATACAAGCTTGCTCACCACCTTGCCAACTTTGTGCTTTTCCTATGGTTATCAGTGAGGAATGAGTGGAATGCAATTCACTGGCACCATGTACCCCATCTTCCACATCACTTCATCTCATTTGCACTTCAGCGAGCATCTGCGTGCTATGCTGCGTGCACACACAGAACTCACTGTTTCATTTTGCCCTGACAACAGTCCCCTGAGCTTTCAGCCAGCTGCATGAGTTGTCCTTTCCGGATGTGGATGAGGTGGAAGTTTGGCTCCAAATCTGGACCTGTGGTTTCAGTGAAAAACTTGAAAAGAAGTCTTCATGGAACCAGCTCCAGTCATAGAAGTCAGCAAGCCTTAGACCTGGTGCCCTTGAACTGCTGTCTCAGGGATTCTTCTGGCCCAGCAGGGTGCTAAAGCAGAGAATCTCAGAGGACAGGAAGGCAGGAACCAGGGGTCAGCCTCATGGCTCGTCTTCAGAATTTTAGGCAGGATTTGACTTCTGAGATCCTACCCCCTGAACCCCACTCACATGGCCAGTCCCCATTTTCTCTTTTCCTGATTCATGCCTGAGCTTGACTTTGGGTCAGACCTGGTCACCTTCTGCAGGAGGACACATTTCCATCTTGGGACAGGGCTCAGACCCATGTCATCCCTCCCTCTTTCCTTCCCTCCCTCCTCACCTCCTCCAGGGGAGTAAGCACAGAGAGTTGGGCTCTCACACTTCATACCGGGCCCCAGAAGGAGGGCCTGGAGTGAGATTTTTCCCCAGGGCTGTTGGAAACAGATTTTGGTGCATGCTGAGGGAGCCGATGAAAGCCTGGACTTCACAAGGTCTCCTGGAGAGAATCGTGTCCTAGAAACTGAAGTGAGGTGGTGCCCCACTGACAGCGAGCCCTGTTTCTGAAAGTGGGAGAGCATAGGGTTGGCTGCCAGGGGCCAGGAGCCACGGCCGTTGGTGGGGAGGGCCCTGCATGGCCAGGTGAAGCCCAGCTCTCTCCTGGGCCTTGTGCTCCCCACAGGACTGCAGGCCTCCTCCTGAAACAGGTGGTCATCCTTGGTTCTGGCCATCAGGATCCAAACCAGACGATCCAGTGCGGGGGGGACTTCCCAGTGGTTTGCAGCCCACGGCTCAGTTATGGGGCTTTAGCTTTTTTAGTGACTTAGTCAGATAATCCAAACATGGAGGTGATCAGCATATTAAAAAAAAAAAACCCTTTCCTTTGGCAGTTATGGTGTCTTCTCACTGAGCCATAGCACCTGGTTTATGGCTGCAAATAGCATTCCCTCGGGAATGGGGCTCAGAAGCCATGTGGGCAAGGATTTCATGTGAATAGTCGGCATCAGAAGAAGCACTATATTAAGGCCTAGTTATGTTTAGAAGTCATCCAGAGAATGTTTGGCATGGTGAATATAAACTATTGCTTCCGTCTGCCTGCCACACTTGAAGATTTCTCCCAAAGGAACTCAGGCCTGGTGCACTGTGGAGAAGCTGAGAGTGTCTCCAGGGAAGTTTCCTTTCTCAGGACCTTAGTAACACTAGGAAAATAGATTTGAGCTTGTCCCTGCCTGGTCTTCCCAGAATAAGGTGATCTGGGGAATGGGGTTCAGTGGTACAGTGCTTGCCTAGCATGCTCGAAGCCCTGGGCTCCATTCCAGCACCACAAAAATAAAATAGAAAAAATAAAAGTGAGCATGTGGATAGATAAAACCCAGTAATGTCAGGATTCATCTTCCAGCAGAAGGGCTTTCTTTGAAGCTGACCCAATTCCTTAAATGCCTTGATAATGGAATTTTTCTTAGAGACAGGCATTAACTATGAGTATTACACTTTGGAAGTTCAGTTAGCCCAGAGCAGTGACAGAATTGACTGTCCCCTAACCCATACTGAATTGAAGGATGGTGGTCCTGGAAAAGACTATGAAGTATTTCATCCCATCCCCTCACCCATCAGATGGGGAAACTGAGGCCCAGAGAGAAGATGGTGACCTACTCAAGGTCACATTACCTTTCAGTACCAGACACATTGCCATTCTGCTCCAGTGTGCAGAATTAATATCCTCTTGTAATGTGTTTCCAGAAATTGGAAGAACATTGCTAAGGTAAAAATGAAAATGCTGTCAGGCTTGAGGTGGCACCAAATGCAGCTCCATAATCGTGTGAGAGAAGTGGCCCTCAGCAGCTCTGGGATATGGAAGCAGTTTGGGATGGGCTTTAACAGCATGCAAGATTTCAATAGACCATCAGGTAGATTCCCCAGGACTGGGGCAATCAGAATCATCTTGTTTAAAGGTGAAAGAGATGTGTCGAAGGGCTCAAGTGAAATAAACAGTTTGCCAGCCAATCTGGGCTGGGGCCTCTTTAATAGCGGTGTGTAATGCACAGGAAGGGGATCTCCCACACCTCCACCCTTCCCTCCTCCTCTCTGAAAATTTAGCCTCATGCTTGGCATTGCTGTGGATGGGGGAGGTGAGGCTCATATACAAAAGGAAGGTCCTGGGGAGAGGTGAGAAGTGTGCTGCGGTGTCACACAGATCTAGCATTAGGGCCCAGATCTACATCTCAGTCGTTTTGTAGAGTCTCTATCCTCTGTTTTCTCATGCACAGAATGGAGATAGGATGGTTTTCTGGAGTGATGTGCCAGGCACATAGTACCCAGCACACAGTACCCTTGACAAGAGCATTGTGTATAGTCATGCTCAGGAGATAGTGCTCTCTTGCTGGGAGTCTGGAACTTTGTATTTCAGTGGTCTTGGGGAGGAAAGAAGACTAATTTCCCATCAATTGTTGTGTATAGATTTGGTGGTTCCAGAGAGGACTAATGGCAGAAATGGAGCAAGAAGAAAGGCATGGCCCCAGTATTCAGTTTCCAGAATTCCCTTTTGGGTCTCTGGCTATGACATTCATCTTAGGAATCATGTTTGCTCACTCAGTGACCTGTCTGGGAAACTCTAGTGAAAAGTCTTTTTGGTGACTTGTAAGGAATTCTTTCTTGTTATATATGTTTTCTTTCATTGTACTGATATGAGGCCAGAGCTGCCTACCTCACTTCCATCTGTTGAGCATTCAAGCTGAAAGAAGTCCCTGACTGGGCCAAGGGTAGGCTGTCCTTCCCACATACCAGGCACTCTGCTGGATGTGTCATAGCCATCTGATGAGGCAGGACACCACTATCCCATTTTACAAATAAGCAAGTTAAGGCACTAACAGGGTCATATAACTTGATCAAACTCACAAAGAGTTAATGGCAGTGCTGAATTTGAACTAGGCAGTCTGTACTCATAATCACTGTGTCAAAATGCCTTTCAAGCAGTAGAAAAAGAGGAGAAGCTGAACATCCCTATGATAATAGTGAGTAGCAGAAGAGGTATGGAAGGTTGGGGTCTGATTTTTCCAGTGACCGGAAAAGCCCACATTCTTCCTGAAGACCTGAATCAAGTTTCCCCTTTTTCCAGCCCCTTCTGCATAGAACCATTGGTTGGTTCCCTCCAGCAGGCACTCCTACATCCCAGCTGTGCCTCTCCCAGCTCCACAGCTTTCTCACCATCGGATACTAGCATCTGCCATCTTGGAAAGGACCGGAGAGGTTACCCCTACTTCTTCCTCTGACTCAGGGTTCCCTTGTAGTCATCTTGGTAGGGCCTGAGGAAGCGGCCAAGGATGGCAAGGCTCCTTCAGGTATTGTAATTCAGAGGCTCTCAACCTTGGCCCCATTGGCATTTGGGGATGGATACCTCTCTGTTGTCAGGGGCTGTCCTGTGCATTGCAGGATGGTTAGCAGCATCACTCTCCTCTACTTCCTAGATGCCAATGCCTGCCCGTCTTCCCGAGTTGTAACAATCAGAGGATTTCCAGACACTGTCAAGTGTCACTGGGGAGAAAGGGAACAAAGTTGCCTCTGGCTAAGAGTCACTGCTCTAATTCTGCCTGGTCCGCACTTCAGACGGCTGCCCTTATCCCAACCTCCATTGGCCATTGGCTAAAGAGAAGCCACCTCCCCCACCTTGGTTCTGGTGAAATGGCCAAGAGTCAACAAGCCAGGCACCCTCATGGCCATTTCCTGGCCTCAGAGGCAGTTCTGATTCCTTGGTCACCCTGGCAGGAGCTGGAGTGAATAAGCTGCTTGCTTCCTGGCCTTGCCTATCCTTCTTTTCCTCTTCTTCTCTAGGATGGATCATGCAAGAGGTGGAGGGACTTGGTGTTTGGATCCATCGCCTTCTTTCCTGTTCTTCCTTTCCAGAGTGCTGTTCTGCAGTGATCATCTCCTTTGGTTTGGTGTCCGGTGTATTCCAGGGAAACCGCCCGTGCATTTCTTCCTGGGCTTCAAGGCCAGAGAGTATAGTACACTTCTTCCCGTGTAGGATCTGCAGCTCTGCCTTCCCTTGAACCACCTCTTTCCCCACTGCTACCCCCAAGCACACACTGCCTCTCCCACACACCCTGGGCCTGGAAATTATCCAACCTGGACACTGGAGCAGGGGAGAAACATCCCCCTGGCAACGGAAAGGCCTGAGTGACCTGCCTAGTTCTCTGTGATCTGCCTCAGAAATGTGTTGCCTGAAATGTCTGGCTTTCACCCTAAGTGCCACACAGTCACCTGGGTCCCCATGGCCACAACCTTCCCTTTCTGGGCAGCAGCATGGTGAGAAGGTAGACAGTTTGGAGGATGGTCAGCTTAGACGCTTGCCTAACGTCCCAGGACCTGCGCTGTGGGCCTTCTGCAAGTGGCTCTGCTGGAAAATGCTGCCCTGTGTGGCTCTGTCTCTGTCTCCCCCCGTCCTGCTCAGTTAATGAGGTCTCCTACTCTGCCTAAAGTTGTCAGAAGGGCTGAATGGTGAGACCTCAATTGACAGGTCCTCTGGAAATGCAGTTACCCTGTAATTAAATTCTTATGTTCAAAAAGTCTTCATCAATCATACAAAACAAGCTGCCTGCATTTGATGTGTGTGGGTTGCAGGAAGATCTGGTAACACGTGGCGGGGTTTGAAGACCTTCACAAGACGTGCCAGGTGGATTCTGCCTTGCTCCTGACATCCCCACCTTTGCCGGCAATAGCTCCCACTCCTGATCTCAGAGGGGAGTCGTGTGTCACCTCCAAGCACCACTGGATAACCGCCGGATTATTTGTTGGGGAAAATAGATTCTGTGGACAGTTGAGTGTTAGGGAAACAGAACTGACTCAGGACTAATTCTGACCTACTTCTTGGCTCTGACTCAGGCTCTGAAAAGGCAGTTAGCCTCTCTGAACCTCAGTATTGCCAGTCTGTGAAATTGGATAATGATATTCACAGGGACTTTGCCAGGGCAGTAGAGAAGGTCAAATAAGACTGCAAGACAAATACACTTTCAACTTACAATGTACACAAAAAGACTCAATGGATTGTTGTGAAGAGAAGGGTAGATTGAGCACCCACCAGTGCAAACCTGGGTGCTGGAGGGTCTGCATGGGGGCAAAGAAGCTGGTCAAGGGTTCAGAGGAGAAATGGATCACTCTGCTGGGTTGCTAAGGCCTGATGTCTTAGCAGAGGTGGCCTCAAGCAGTGTCCTGCCCAGTAGATGGCATCTCCATAGCGAGAGACGATGGGCCGTACAGTGGTGCTCACCTACCTCACAGATCTCCTGAGGCCTGACTCAGGCTGGGGATCCATCCCCTTTGGTCTCAGGGAATTCATGATCCCTCATGGAAGGAGGGACTGCGTCTCTCTGGCTCTGCTCCTGTACCGCCTACCTGCCCCACACTAGGAACACTTCTGCCTTTGACAAGTTCCGAGGCCATTTGGCCCTGCCATGCTCAGCACCAGGCCTCGATGTAGCTGGGAAGAAGACCTCTTTGTTTGATTTTCAAGAGCCTTGCCTTTAGATTTGCTAGATGCTTCCAATTGGGTTAGGGATCAGGGAGAGCACTCTGGCATGGAGGGCTTCCGGGAGGAAGTCGAGTACGAACTGTGCCTCAGCATGGACAGGCTTCGAAGGGGAGGCCTTCAGGCGTGGGAGATGGAATGGAGGCTGCTCAGGGCTGAGGATGGGCCAGGCCTGTGTTGGGGACTGTGATTAAATTTGCCTGGCTCCAGCAGAGCTGTGTGGAGCCGTAGAGGGTCTAAGACCAGACAAGTGGCGGGGCCACCCCTCAGGCTCCTGAGTGCTGGATTATGTTGTGTCAACATCACATGGAGGCCCTGGGGTCTCTGTGAGTGTGGTCAGAGAGGCAGTCTAAAATGCTAGTCATGTTGTGTTCGCAGAGCCTAGAGCATCTGGAGACAAACACCCATCAGGCCGCCATGGCAGTGGCCCAGGAGACCAGGGAAGATGCAGGACTTGGGAAGTTGCCTCTAGACGGTGATGGGAGAGCATGGGCAGTTGTCGGGAAAGATTGGATGGAATCTGTTCTCCATAAGTTCCTACACAGTAGAAGCCCCACCTCTTGTATGGCTCTGCACAGTGAAGCTGCCAGAGCCCCTCTTCCCCTGCATCCTCCCTCAGGACTGCATCAAGACTGCAGATCCCTCAAGTTGCTGCTGCCCTGCCTCTGTCTGCCAGAGAAGCCCATGCGAAGCAGGAAATGGAGTGCAGAAGGCCACATTAACAGGCTTTGTGCTTCCTCCAGTGGCTCGGGCTTGTTCTGCAGCCACCTGCTTGGAGTTGTGATAAGCCAAATCTTTTTTCAGAAGAGCAGCTAACCAGTGAGCCAGGGACTCCCTGCAGTCGTAGTCATGATGGAAACGCTGGCAGAGAAAGAGATTATTTCGAAAAGGAATGGACATCTAGTCAGCAGCTGAACTGAGTCCTGTCTTTGAGAACCAGGAAATTAAGAGAGGGAAAATGTCCTCCTGAACATGTGCTATCCTAGCAGTGCTTGGGGCTGTAAGAAGCCTATTGTTACTGTGGACTGCAGTGTGGAAAAGACCAAAAATGAGTCCATTCCTCCGTCCTGGCAGCCAGGTTGAGCCACAGCACTCCTGCACATGGGGTGAATAATAACATGATTTTTCTTCTGCTGTATCTGACACCTGCTTTAGCTTTCCCCAGACACAGCAAAATGGACTTAACTTCCGGTTGCCTCCTCACATCCCAGCGCTGCTCTCTACCTATCAGGCTCAGCACAAATACTCATTCAGAACTGGTGGATTCCCTCAATGTCAGGTTCTGTTTGGGGCATACACTTGGGCAGGTGGAGGACCTTGAAGGAATAAAGCCATATTCTGGAGGCACGAGGATGGGGGAGGGAGAGACTGTCCAGGGTCAGACCAGGGTCCGCAAAGCCGGATGTTGCAGCTTCCCCAGCCAAATCAGCTCTGCCCCTTTCCCCTCACAATGTGCTGTACTCACCGTCTATTGACTACACCATCTGCACAAGCTATTGGACTGGAAAGTGTTGTTCAGCACTGTCGGGTCAGAGCTGCTCCTAACCTTCCTTTAAGACAAGAGTGGGTAAGGCTTTGGGAATCTCTCTCCCTCCAAAGGGGAAGAGCAGGCTGGCATTCAGCTGACATGTGGCAGCATGGACATCTCAGTTGTTAAAAGACTTTTAAAAAGCCAACATCTCTGAGCCCCCTAAGTACCCCATGTCCCCTGTCCCCTCATCAGACTTCTGCCTCCCCCACATTAAAGGTTAGCACTGGCAAAAGACTCTGCTCCCACCTTCTCCCAGGCCTATTTCAACTGGTGCAGGCCACATGGACATTAAACATTTTGAGATTCTCTCTATAGTTTGTAGGTTATGCCAAGTCCCTCAGCACTAGGCTCTAGTATTTCCTGCTGCTTAATTTTCCCCTTATTGAAATAGAATCGGTACTTAGCAAAACCCCACTCACTCTCATAGTTCCAGCCCAAATGTCACTTTGTCTATGAAGCCATTACTGTTCAGAATGAGTCACCTGCCTCTTTGCCCACGTAATACTTGGTTTATCATTCTTTTGTGGAATCGATGAGATTTAATCTTCTATGACAGCAGTAGTTTTTACCACAGGGGCAATTTGTCCCCTGGGGGACACCCAGTAATGTGTGGAGACAGTTTTGGTCATCACACTGCGTACGTGCTCCTGGCATGCAGTAGGCAGAGGCCAATGATGCCGCAGACACCCTACAGTAAGAGGACAGCTCCTCACATCACAGAATTATCAACCCCAGCATGTCCTGAGCGCCGAGGTTAAAAGACCGAGCCTTAGGGAGACCTGCAAGTCCCCATGCCTTCCCCATCCCTTCACAGATCTTGCTCCTGGAAGGCAGGACACTGCCCCTACCTAGTCCTGCCTGCCCGCCCCCACACCCGGAAACCAGGGCAAGGCAAGACTTTGCATTTAGTTGGACGCTCAATAATTGGGGCCGAATTGAATCCATTTCATTCAATTGAATCAAACCTCAACTGTGCCGCAGATCACTGGGCACCAATTACCCTGCGTGGAAGCTCCATCTTCCCCTCACTTCACAGGCGGGAAAGGTATAGGGTCCCACTCCAGCCCACCTCCGTGGCCAAGCCCAGGCTCCCGAGAGGGTGAGTGTAGGGATATAAGGACAAGTAGGATAATTGTAAAGCCTTGTATTTTATGGCAGTAACAAGCTATAGCTCCTTGTTTATCGTGCATCTCAGAGACACGAAGAATAGTTCTTTGATCATCATAAACAAAAAGTGAGACTCAGAAATATCATGGCCCCGATTAGCTGTGAAATATGAGCCCAAAAGGCAGAATGGTGACATGGAGCCCATGAAGGAAGTGTTCCCACTGTGGCTACACACTAGGGGAATTGTGAGGCAGGTAGCTGGCTTCAGTGCCTTGCCATCCCCAGGCCCAGTACCTATGCCTGAGACCCACAGGGCAGAACCTCCTCAGCCTTAGGACACCCCACTTTGGAGGGCTCTGGTGAAGCACAAAGAGAATGTGAGGAGTTGGGTGACCTCCATTTTGGCCTACCACCAGAACGAACAATCTAAACCTGACCCATGGGCTGAGTCCTCTCATCTGTACATAGGACTAATAAACTCTTACCGACTTTCAGACAGGAGCTGGACCCAGCTAACTCATGTGCTTCCCCTCAGATACACCAAGTGCTCTGGTTGTGCTGCCTCCTTTCCCTGGTCGGCGTCCCCATCCCACAGATGAGGACATTAATGATGCATGAGAAGACCGTCTTATTGCTGAGGTCATATGGTTCCAGACCCAGCCCATGCCTTGCCCACCCCAGAACACAGCTTTGGTTTTTGTCGTGTTTTGTTTATGCTCAAAAGTGCAGCATCTGCCCTGCTTTTCATTTTCTCCGTGAGGTCTTGAACACACAAGGCTGCTTCGCCTGGAGGTTTTAAACTATCCTGCAGGAGGCATGGTGCACTCTAAGCTTTTTATGTTTTCCTTGATTAGAATTGGGGGTTTCATTCTGTGCAAGATTCAATTTTCTGTTCCTTCCAGAGTAGCCTGCTATTCCCCAGCTACACTCTCTGGTTCCCAGCACAGAGTTACCTTGTTTCGAAGTATTTGTTTCCTGATGAAAGTAGATACTAGAGAGTAGAACGACCCGGACACCAGGGGGCAGTATGTTGGCCATGTGGAGGCAAACAAAGCTCTGTTTTCTTTCTTGGCCCTCTTAGTGATGTGTCTAATTTGGGACCTGTTTTGTTTGGTTCATCTTGTATCTAGAGGGGTTCTTCTCTTCTCCCTAAGCGACATCTCTCTGGAGCACACGGTTCCCTCTCCTGAAGGTGAACAATCCCCTGTCCAGCTGTTCATAATTACTAATTAGTGAACAAAGAGGCTAATAAACAAAATTAGCTATAGGATGGTGGTTTGGGATTGAACCAAAAAGGGGAGAAAGGTCCCAGTCTACTTGTTGTTTGTTTTATTTTCCCCTAAATAAAGAAATCACAAGGAAACATACCACATACCCTGCTGGTAATTTATTATACTCACATACCATAGTGAAAAGTGAAATGTCCATGCCAGAAGATTTTCTCTCTCTCTCTCTCTCTCTCTCTATCATCCAGAAAGAGATATATACATTTATATTCAACTAATATTTCTTGGCATCTAATTACATCGTTTCTTTGCAATGTCATTATCCTCTCCATCTATTGGACCAAGAGGTTTCGCCAAGACTTACAGACTTCCTGACTGACATACTTGATAGGTCACAGTGCCAGGAATTGCCTATGGTCTCCATCCATTTAAACCAAATAATGCCTATTTTGTTGTAAAGACAAAAATAGCTTATACGAAGAGAAAAATACTGATTTTGAGTAGGTGAGTCCACTTGGCTTTCTGGAAGCTGCCCGATCCAAGGTAGCCACATGTGGTAGGCATTCGGGGTGGGAGAACGGTGCACTCACCCACAGGGCGGTTCTGTGAGATTACTGCTCAGGAAATATTTAGACTCTCATGCCCACTTGCTTTACTTCCCAGCGAAGCCTACAGCCCTGCACACTCTGTGGTGCGAAAAGTGTTCCTCTAGGCCCCTGGAGGCTAATGTGGGGCAACTGTCTCTCCATTCCCTGCCCCTTTCACTGACCTGTCTTCCCTCTGCTGCCTTCTTCCTTTTTTTCCTGCTCTTCAGAGAAAGTAGGTCTGCAGCAACCAGTGAACTAGGTCTCTCTTTACATTCTGCTCCCTTTTGCTTCCTTTCTTTCTAATTCTTTCTGGCCTGGGCTGATTTTTTATATTATACCCTTGAGAAGGCTTTTTGCATCTCTTAAAAGTTTTCTCCAAATTCAATTTCTGCTTAGGATTAACTGATGCTGCTCTCACTAGGGGTCACCAATGACCCACCCACCTCCTCCTTGCTTCTCTTGGTCTTGAGCTCCCACATTCCCTTCTATTTTCTGCCACTCTGAGTTGGGTGCTCTCAGCCTGCCCTGAGCATTATTACTGGAATCAACTGGAAGCCTCAGCCATCTTCCTTGCTTTCTGGTGGGTGGCAGATGGACCTTACACCCATAGATTCACCTTGGTGCTTAAGTAAGCACCCAGGAAACTTCTGCAGTATGTTGCCATAGAGATGATGGAGCATTTATTGTAGTACCTTCCTCAGACTTTCTTATGCAACCTGTCCTCTTTCCTGGATTGCTGAGATGCGCAGGGAGGTTTCTTAAATTAACCTTGTCAAAATAGCCTTTGAATCCTTTTGGATTTTTTTTTTTTAATCTCGTAAGACACAAACTGTTCGAGAGAAGAACTGGGAACAAAGAGAGACAACTCAAACCTGGAGAGAACTTCGAAAGCATTTAGAGAAAAGTATGAAATGATTGATGGGTTGGAAAATAAGACCTCAGATGAGAGGTGAGAGGGATGGGGATTATTTAACTGGGAAAAGAGAAGGCTGACCTAATAAGAGGCTTCCAACTTGTGAAGGATTAGGATATGAATGTTAGTGGCGATCTGGCTGTCCATTACCAACAGAGCAGGAGAGAGGCTGAAAATGGGAGGTCAGGGGGTGAGGGCTGAGGGAGAAACTTCCTCTCTTAGGGCCTCCTAAACTGAACAAAGGAGGATGGGTTATGGGACCTCCCATCAAGCAAACTACATCAAACCTTCCCAGTGAAGATTGGCTCTGGAATGGTGATTGGAGCTTGGTCTATGAACCATGCGGCTAGAGTTTCCCAGTCACCTTGACCTCAGGTAATACCTGGATGGCAACACCAGCATCTCCTGGGGCACCAGGGAAAAGTACAATTTCCTGAGCCCTACCCAGACCTCCTGTTTAGGATTTCTAGAAGTTTGGGAGTCTGGTGGGTTTTTTTGTTTTGTTTTGTTTTGCTTTTTCCAGAGAAAACTTATACCCAATTCACTGAGAACACGGTAGTTTGGATCATAAGTATCTCTCAAGGCTGGTGTGCTGAATGCTTGATCCCCAGGGTGGTGCTGTGGGGAAGTGGTGGAGCCTTTAACCCTTTCAAAGTCACAGTGGATCTGAGAGATCCAAGCAAACTGTTGCTTAAATATTGTTATTTATCAGGTGCACTGGGTTCAAGGTCATGAGTAGCTGTGTGTTTGTATATAACTGACATTAAGCCATAGCTTTATAACATGTTTTGTAAAGATGTGTGCTATGTCGTAGTACTGTGTATGAGAGATACCGTGAACTCTAGTCAATTTTTTGTATTTCTTTGTTTAATAATTTCTAGATTGTAACTGGAAATTAATTCAAAACCATGTATTTTATTATATAAGTACAGTAAATGCAAATATACACTGCTTTAATTTTTTTCACATTTTAGCACATACTGGCAATGAGTGTATCTCTTTAATACACACAACCTCTGCTGTCATTTTTGGGCCAAGCCCTCTGGAGGGTTAAGAGGTGGGGCCTAATGAAAGGTCCTTAGGTCAGGTCATTGGTGGCATGTCCTTGAAGGGGCTTGTGGGCTCTGTTCTCTTCCTCTCTTTTGCTTCCTACCCATGAGGTGTGAGGCTGTGATCTGCCATACACTCCTGCTGTAAATATGCTGCCTCACCACAGGCCTGAAGCAGTGGGGCCGATTGATCATGCACTGGAACCTCCAAAACTGTGAGCCCAAGTACTCTTTCTGGTTTTAAGCTGATTAACTGAGGTATTTGTTAAAGTGATGGTAACCTAAGAACCAAGGGGCTACTTAGGAGAAGAAAAAGAAACACCACCCCAAATGCCTCTTGCTGTCCCGTTCAGCATCCAGCAAAGTTATTTCATCACCATCTATGAGCTGTTCAGAGACCCTGTCTGCTCTAGGGGCTCCATCCAGTGTTCCTCCTGGATCTATGCATTGGGCTCTGATGGGTCAGAGCTGTCCTATGGCTCTAAGAGCTGCTGTGCCCCTCCTGAGCCTAAGCACAGAGATGCTGGACAAAGCGTTTAGCTCACAGATTTGCTATGGGCAGCACTTTAGTCGTAGGTAGCAGCTTTGTGGAGTTTTCCAGTGAGAACCTAGAACAGTGATACCAAACCTTTCAGAGACCAAGTGCCCAAACTGAAACCCAAAGCCTACTTATTTATCACCAAATACCAACAGTGTAATTCCACCTAAATACTGAGGTTTTAGTTTAGAAAAAATAACTGTCATCCAGTTATCCAGTACCCTTGGCTGCGGGGAGACTTGGCTTGCGTGCCGACAGAGAGGGCTGTGTGTGACCGCTGAGGCACCCACGCCATAGGTTTGCCATCACTGACCTAGCAGTTCAGGGGCTGGTGTCTCCTTCAATCTCTAGCAGAGAGTTTTTCCTCTTCTATTTGCCGTTTTTCTGGAAAAGAAGGCAAATGGACAGATAACCTCCTATACCAGCTCTGCCTTTCTGTCTCTATTGTTGAAGACTTGCATGTTTGAAGAGATGTTTAAGAATAGAAAGTCTTAGAATCGGTGTATTATTTCATGAAGTATTTTAAACTCTGTGGATTTTTTCCTTTTTACATAAGTGTCTGAGGAACTTGGGATGGATAAGGAAGAGTATACAAGTATACCCATGTCCAGTTAACTCAGCCTGATGTTACCACATGTGACCGTGGATGAGCTTTTCTGTCAGATGGTGGCAGCATACGAAACTACAGATCCTGATCTTGGCCTTAACACAACTTCTCATATATTTTAAATATGGAGCCTACAGTCAAAGAGCACAATTAATGGCAATATTAAGGATATTGGGGGAGGAGCGGGAAAATTATTTCATGGCCTTGTTTACTTTTTCCCAGGTAGGTTCAAGATCGTTGTGGTATTTTTTAAAAGAAGAAGCTTCAAAGGCAATTATTAACTTTGCTTCTGAGCTATAAAAATATAGACTCTAAGGTAAGAAAAATTAGATAAGAAAAATTATCTAAAATTAGATAAGAAAAATTCCTGGCTGCTTGCCTTCCTCCTTAGCAATAAAACCTGCTCCGGCCACATTGCTATCTAAACTAAAATACTAGATTTTCCCATCTCCTGCAAGTGAGTTCTGGCCAGTGAGAGATGTAAGCTAAAGTACCTGTAGTCTATGCTATAACATAAGGAACACTCCTTAAAAGAAAAAAGATAGATCCCTTGTTTCCTTCCTTCCATCCCTCCTTCCTTCTTCCCGCCCTTTGGGTATCCCTCCCTCCTTCCCTTTTTTCCTTCCTCTCTCCCTACTTTCTAGAATGCAGTGGTTGGAATTTCTATGACCATAAGATAAAAAACAAACATTGAGGATGGCAAAGCAAAAAGATAAGAGCTCAAGATTCAATGACTCCATTCTATCTCAAGACTGCCTCCCTTTGAAGAGCTTTTCCTTGAGAGAAAATAAACCCATGATTAGTTTGTGTTTCATTTGTGCAGCTGAACCAAATCCTAATACAGTGGTACCTTGGTTCACAAAGTTAATTCTTTCCATGATTTCCAGATTGGACAAGAATAAAATCAAATTCCATAGTTAGGTTCAATGTTAACCTTTTGGGGAAATTTGATTCTGTTCTTGTCTAATTCAGTTTACGACCAGAATCGTAGAAAGAATTAACTTTGTGAACCGAGGTACCACTGTAGTTACAGATAGACTCCAGGCAACTTGGCTTATATGGTGAGAGCCAAAGGCAAAGGCAAAGAGCATCCTTGATAAGCAGATGTCATAGCTGAGTTGTCCAGGGCAGTAGACTTCTGCTATTACATAGCACATGAAAGGACACAGGTTTTGTAGTCAGATGAGATGTGACACGTGAGCCTCCCATGGGTTGACCATGACCTTTATAGAGTAATCCTCTTGAGTCTCAATTTCTTCTTTTGTAGATTAGAATCATCATCTCTACTTCATAGGCTATTCATAACTACTAGTTATCATATTTACAGTGTGTCTTGTTTGCTACCTAGCACATAGTAGGTGCTTAAATGTGGTGGCTCTGTGTGTGCACAAGCATATTTGCATGTCTGTACTTTGCCCCAGTTTTTATGCCCATTGAGCTACACTTATGTAGATAAATGCCGTAGCTTCTTCTCTCCAGGGCCTCACACCCTGCCTGGGGAGCATCTGCTGTCCTAAGATAGAGGCCAAGTGTGGAGAGATCATGGTGTGTGCACGGTCAGAGGCAGAAGGATGCTGTCTCAGAGTGGGGCTTCTCAGCCCTTGCTCACTCAGGCCCACTGCTTGGGATTCCTCCTTTTCTTTTTTCCCTCCGCTGAACCCTGCCTCCTCTTTGTCGTTGGGTCCCTGAAGTCCATCCATGGAAGTGTCCAACTGTTCCAGCCAGTCCTGGACATTTCCCTGAGCTTATTTGGAGACTGCACTTCTCATGGCTGGCCTGCTCTCCACTGGTGTGTGCGTGTGTGTCCACTCCATCAGGACTGTGCTCTTCTGTAGAGCAGAGCCCAGGTCCTACATGCTTTGAATGTAGAAGATGCACAGGGACTCAGCATGTTGTCAGAGCGGAAGCAAAGTTGCGCAGGTCTTGCTCTCTCCCCTGTGGCTGCAGATGGTGCAGTGAAGCAGAAAGAGAGGGAGTCAGTGAGGGGCAGCGCTGCCCAGAGATACTCGGGGACCTGGCCCAGACTCCAGGCAAGCCTGATCAGCAGACACAGTGGATCCCTCCTCCTCCCCGGGTGTGAACTGGATAAAAGCTCATTTCTAATCCCAAGGAAACCTCTGCACACAAAAGCTCCCTGTCACAAGTCCCCCCAGCCACCTCTCCAGGAATTTAGTCAGATGCAATAATGGGCTGGGGCCAGTAGATGTCAGGCATCGGGAACATCTCTTCCATCGGGAGATAGTCCTTCCATCCCTTAGGTCTCCAGAGGACCAGTACCTGACCCAGGAGTCACACTGAGTCCTCCCACCCCTGATCATACCTGACTTCCAGCTGGGGTATCAAGGGCTGTGAGGCTCTAGGAGAGGAGACAACTTGGGGGGGCTCCCAGAAAGGTGGCTGCTTCCTCCCTACGAACCCACCTTGTTAAATCTGAGAATATACTGAGGAAGACTTGGAAATCATTAGAAGAATGCTTTTCCTCTCCATATCACGTCTATACTCCTATGTTTGTAAATATCCGTATTCCTCATTTTATAAATACTATTAGTATAAATGTATATAATTGTGTGGCTCACCTAATGCCAAACTCTGTGCCTGATAACTTAATAGCTCACACTAACAAAACCAGTTTCAGCTCTCAGAGGAGATGTGAACTACTTGTCTCTGTTCATAAAACCCTTCTTAGAGAACTCTTTCCTTTGTGGTGAATTCTGCCCTAGTCTGCCTGGGGTTTTCGGAAGGAGCACTTACATGCTGCTCACCTGTACCTAGCACTGGCATCCCCTCCTATGTCCCCATCTTCCAGTACATTCCAGAAAGTTTTCCTTTCTTTTCCCTGGAGGTGGTCTGTGTATAAGAACAGACAGGATGCCTATGTGATGTTCTGGGAGGTCTTGTGGTGAGTAATTGTGGGTCCTAGGTTCTGGGTGGGGACTCTGCATCTCATGGAAGCTGCTGGCCAAGTGCCAGTATGCAAAGGTTAGGAACCCTCGAACAGCAGTCAGACCCACCTGAATGACAGCCACAGATGTGGTTCAGGACCAAAGATGAGAGGCCAGTGCCACCACCTGCTGTGGCTGGCCACAACCAAGACTTGTTGCTGGGTCACCAGAGTACAGGTGAAGTGTGTCCTTGCCCTCCTCCAAGGTCAGCTTCAATGCACCAGTCAGCTGTCCCTGCCCCAGCTCCAGGGTCCACTGCTTTTGCAGTGAGTCTTCACTAAACAGGAAGTGAGAACAGAATGGCCCCCAGCTCTTTTTCTTCCATATTTAGTGTGAATATGAAGGTCTCTAGGGGGAATGCACATAAAGATAAAGGAAATACATGAAGAATATTAATGTGAAAGGGAAATTAGGATTTTTACAGGCATCTTTGAGAGCTCACATGAAGCTCAAGACTGGGCAGTGGTCGTGGAGGAGCTCATTCTGTTTGGAGTTGCAGCTTCTGTGGAAGAGGTCGGCAGCAGCACCTCA
This sequence comes from Heterocephalus glaber, assembly GCF_053883595.1. NCBI lineage: Eukaryota > Metazoa > Chordata > Mammalia > Rodentia > Bathyergidae > Heterocephalus > Heterocephalus glaber. The sequence goes on along the minus strand of NW_028258139.1, from coordinate 10,231,039 downwards.
TGTCGTCGAGGTCTACAAGTCCATATAAACCCATAAACCTTAGCGTGGCAGTCTGGTGCAGTGACAGACTGCCTGCATAAACAAAGATGTGAATAATGATTTCTTAATACAGTTCATAAAATCATTGCAGAGTTGAAATGTCTCATCTTCTGCTAGAAATCTCATTCAGCTAAAATCAGACCATCTAAATATATTCCTGCTATGGACCACTGAATACTCAAAGAGAAAAAGGAGCAGCAAAAGGGATGCCATGCAAGACTCAGTCCTAAGCACAGGCATTCTTTGGGGTAAGGAAATCTTGGAAGAGAGAGGTGGGTCATCTGGGGGCTTCTCCTCCCCACATGAGCAGAGACTGTCCCATATACATATATACTATGCCCCTAGATGTCAGCAGAGTGGATTTGGAAAGAACAGTGAAGGAAAGGTCTTGTGGTTCCATGAGAATTTTTGAAAATAAAGACAGTTCTGGGGCACAAATGCCCCACAGGCAGAGACATGTAGGGAATACTGAGAACACCCTGTGGGCGTCCACAGTGAATTTAAGGAAAGGAAAATAAAGGAGCCACAGGCCACATTCAGAAAATGGCCTGTAGACTACTAAAGAATTAAACAAAAGCACTCATAGCACCTACCTGCCTTAGAGTCCCAGTCTGTTCTGATCAGTTTTATCCTAAATAGTAGAAGAATTGCTGATATTTCTTAGCACTTGCAACAGTGATCTTGGTGACATTATGGAACATTTTAGGGCCAGAGAAGACAAAGGTTTTGATTTCCTACAGTCCACAGGCTCACAAAGAGTAAACTTTATGCTAGTCTCTGGCAGAGTCGCAGATGGCATGTGTGTGTTTTGGAAAGAAATCAGTAATTTTAGCAACGTGCCACATGTTACCTAGATTTTATTTTGTTATAAGGTTACTAGGCTTAGATCAAAAGAATACTAAAGATAGTTTTGATTTCAGGAAGCCATTTAAGGACATCTATCATGATTTCTTTGTGAAAAATATAGAGAAGTCGTTTTGCAGTTGATCAGCCCATAATGACCAGAGAATGTGGGTTAAAAGGTGGAAGATCTGGACAGAAGATTTCAGTTCAATGCCATGGCCTCAGGCCTATCACCGACCCTAAGGGAATTGCAAAAATAAAATGGACCAACATTTGTTGAGGACACAAAGTTGCAAGAAAGAACTAGTGCCATGAATAGCAAAAGCATATTTACAAAATCCATACTGACTTCCCACTTAACATGACAGGAGACCAAACATGCTTCCTAAGAACTTCCAAGTAAAGTACCCTAAATATACCAACAAGTTTAAAACTGGCACTCAGATTTTAAATTAAGGAGCAGTAAAAAGCCTGTATCAAAGAGAAGTGGAATTCCTGCCAGTGAAAATGGGTAGATTGAGAGGCACATTCCTGGCTAGGATTCTGCATGTCTTCTCCTTGACAGTTTCAAAGAACTAGATTGTTAAATAAGATAATTCAGATAGAAAGATGTCATAAAGACATTAAGATATGCAAGGTCTCAGTAATCCACTCACATCCTCCTCAGGGAACGGTAAATCAATTAGTTCTTAATGTTCCAGGTGACTGAGATGAATCAAAATCAAGGACCCTAAGATAGTGTAAAATAGACCAATGGTGAACTTGAAACCAATTAAATAGAACCTAACGGTAATGGCAAAACTTTTAGAGCTTTCAGTGCTACAAATAGCCTGCTGCGCATGTGTGCCGTAGGTTCGACACCACTGCCGCTAGGGAATAATAATTAAGAGAACAGGCACAGGGGGTAGAGAGACCTGCAAATGAATCCCATTATGATTTCTATAAGGATTAAATACAAAATTAGGTAAAGGACCCCATACATTATAATTTGTATTAACCCAATACTATTTTAATAAAAATTACTATGTTAACTGTGGTTACAAAGTAGAAATTATAATTTGTTTTAAGAATTATTTTGAGAAATAACTATATAAGAAACTGCATGGGGCCGGGGATTTGGCTCCGTGGTTTCGCCACCTGCTACACAAGCGCAAGGACCCGAGTTCAATCCCCGGTACCAAAAAAAAAAAAAAAGAAAAAAAGAAACTGCATATATAATATAAGATTAATCAATAATGACAAGGAAAGGGCTAGAAAAAGAAGTTTTACATGTATTTTTAAATTACTTGTCTTAATGAAGGGAGCCATGAATTTAAGTTTTGTTTTGAACTTTGTAAATGACAGAAGTTTAGGTTACATGTATATATTTAATAAATATAAAGTTTAAAATCAGGGTTTCAACTTTCAAAAACATGAAAAAGCCAAAATGAAACAAAGTTCACTCTGACGTAACAAAAATGAGAAAATAAATACACACAAAAAACCTCCAGAAGCATAGAACAAATTGGCAAAGTAAAGTCATACATACTAATTATGATTGAAATAAGTAAATACCCGTATTATTTATTTATTTATTGGTACCGGGGATCGAACTCTGGACCTTGCGCTTCCAAGGCAGGCACCGGAACCACTGAGCTAAATCCCTGGCCCTGCCCTTATTATTAAAAGCCTAAGATTTGTTGACTTGGGTTACAAAATAAAATCGATCCATATTCTAAATGAGACATCCTAAAACAAACTGATGCAGAAAGGCTAAAAATAAAATTAATTAATTGAGAAACAATATAATAATAGATTTGAAAAATGTTTCAGAGAGCTACTAGTATGAAATAAAAATTATGTGATCTCTAGAAAGTTTAGAAAAAATTAATAAAATTATATAGTAACATAAACAAAGGAGATTTTAAGATAAAGTACTATTTATAGTTATATGCTAAAAAAAAATCTCAGTTACAACTCTCTGGAAATATGTAAATTTCAACTGCAGGTAATTTGTTCCAAAACAAAAATATTAGAAAGTTTTAAAAATTTGAAAACTACCCCTCCCACTTCCTATTTTGCATTATCAATTATTCATTCTAATCATTGGTACATTTTAGGTGTACAATATAATGACATTCATCATTGGAAATTTGCACCTTTACATAGTCTCTCTTGGTTCTTATTTTTCCCCCTTCCCCTGCCCTCCCTTCACCCCCTCCATCCCTCCCTATTTACAAAGACTTTGTTTCCATTTTTCCATTTTCTCATATTTTTTCCTTTCCCTTCTTTCCTTTCCCCTACCCCTCCCACTTCCCCTTCCCCTTTTCTCTTTTTCTTCCTATTTCACATTGTCTATTATACCTTTTAGTCCTTATTTCCACTTTCAGTTTCTCACGCTAGAGAAACTATTTGGTAGGGGAAAGGAAAGAAGGGAAAGGAAAAATTACGAGAAACGGAAAAAATGGAAACAGTCTTTGTAGATAGAGAAGGGTGGAGGGGGTGAAGGGAGGGCTGGGAATGGGGAAAAAATAAGAACCAAGATGCATCATGTAAAGGTACAATTCCCAATGAGAAATGTAACTGTGTTGTATACCTACAATGTACCGATAAAAGAATTTAAGGAAAAACAATTGAAAACTCTGAAAACTTCAGTAAAACTAGCATTATCCTGACAAAGATGTCATACACACAGAGCTTTTTAAAAATATTACATATGTACACAGATGAGAAAGAGAAAAACAACAAAATAAAACTGAATTCATTGACTTCACAATTAGGTAGGATTTACATATTCAACTAATTCAAAGACTATTTGATACTGGCAGATTTATTACTGTAATATATCATATCAATAAATCAACTTAAAAACACAGCATGCAATAAAATCCAATATCCACTTTAAATAAAACTCTTAGTATACAAGAACTATAATGATCCCTACCAAGATTAAGAATATCTGTCTCAGACCAAGAATAAGCACTTAATGATAGAATCCTCGAAGCATTTCTTTTAAAATGAAAAACAAAAGAGTTATGCGCTCTAGAACCATTGCTGAGGGTGCAACAAAGTAGACTGGAAAGGAAGAGACAAAATTACCAATATTTATCATGGTTATAATCCTCAAAAATTAACTCAAAATGGTTAGAATTAGTAAAAGCACTCAGGAAGGTGGCTGGATACAAGATACATATTTTCAAAGTCAACAGCTTTTTATGTATCGAGAATGATCATTTAGAAAAGAGGATGGACAATAATTTCTATTTTCAATAATTATAAAATTTTTAAAACATGCTTGGGGAAATATTCTTAAATACATAAGACTGTATGACAAAATTAAAAGAAAATAATTTGAATGAAGGGAAACATGTCATATTTCTATAGGAAGGACTGAATATTATGAGGGTCCCAAATCTTCCCAAAATAATTTATAACTTTTTAAAATCCCAGAGTGTTTTTGTGTTTGTTTGTTTAGTTAGAGTTTTTTGGGATTGTTTTGTTTTGTTTTGTTTTTTGAGGTAGTAGAGAAAGAGGGCACTTGGCAAAAACAATTTCAAGGAAAACGTGTAGAGAACCGAGGAAGGAAAGGATCTTCTCCTACATGACAAAATGTCTTACTGTAGTTGAATAGATTGGTACAGGTAAAGGAATCCACAGATACAGGAGTGCGACCCAACAGGCAAGAAACAAACTCTAGTGAAGGTAATTGCTGGTGTATGGACTAAAAAATTTGAAAATAAATGTGTCCTGGTAGCTTTGTACAATTAGACAATTTTAGAGGTGAAAAGGCAGAGTCATAAGAATAAAGGTTCAACTCAAAAGGAGAAAATTTTCATCATCCTTTCATTTCTAATGTACCATATACTGTGCTGGGAATCTGTTTTCCCTTACAAAATCAGCTTGAAATTACCTCCAAGTCATGTATCATAAACAGAACTTTAAAATGCTGCTTTAAAAGTGAAATTCAGGTGTGTATTTTTAGGTGCATTTATAGCTCATAAGGACTCTCTATATGATAAGGAAGCAAAAAGACCAGTGGTGGGTGGGTGAGGTAACAGTGCTGACTAAGAAATATTTAGAAAGAGAACAGTTTTATATACCTACCTGATACATTTAGCAAAAACAAATTACAGGTGGATTGAATAGTTAAATGTAAAACTTTTTAAAACATAAGAATTGAGGAAAAATGAATATTTAACTGCTCTCAGAATTCAAAAAGACTTTTTAAACATAAAATTAATGGAAGAAAGGACAAAGGGATAGACTAAGATAGTAAACTCATAAAAATGTAAAAATTTTACATACAGGAAAATTACAGAAAGTTTTGGAAGGCAAACGCTTAACCAAGAAAATATTCTTTATAAAACAATAGACACAAGGGCAGTGTTGCTTTTGTATAAGAAGATTTTTTAAATCAACAGGAGAAACATTCATGTCCTCATTACAGAATTTCACAAAGGACTCAAACAGATTTATTCACAAAATGTAAACATTTGTCAATGCATATATTCTAAAAATTAACCTCACTAGCAAAAGAAAAATGTAAATTAAAATAAGGTACTATTTTCACTTATCAAACTGACAAAAATCATAATGCACTTTCAAAAGATGTAGTGAGATGGATTCTCATATACTGTGGCCAAAATAGAAAAAAATTATAACCTTTATAGTAGTATGTATCCGTATCAAAAATGTTCATACCCTTTACCGGTAATTTTCCTCCTAGGAATCTGGGAATTGAATAAAGATTTATATTTATGTACCGTGATGTTCATTGCAACATTATGTATACAGTAGTAGAAAGAAAAGGAACATCAAAGGAGAAGGTGTAAGTGATGTTATAATTCATTTGATAGGTTAATAAAATTACATTTTTTGAAGCTGACAAGTAGAAGTGCTCATTTTATGTTAATAGTAAAACATAAAACATTTGGGCAGCATAATAACACAGTTTAAAAGCAAATAAGTGTGCATGATATCGTATTTTCTACATGGTATAAAAATAAATTCAATAGCATATGAATAAATATTCTAGATGAGCTAATAAGATAAATTTATTAGAAATGTAAATTTAAAGGCTCACCTTCAAAACATAGGAATGGAAGAGGGTTTAACTGTTACATTTATGAAAGACCAGGGGAGTTATGTTGCTCCAGGCTGGGTAACATGATTATTACCAAAGCAGACGAGGTGGTTTGGTGACAGTTTGTGATGTCCAGGAGGGGAAGACAGGAGTTCCCCAGGCTCTGTCAGGTCTAGGGCACCCGGAGCCCTGTTCCCACAGTTCCAGAGGTTTGGGGAGGGTCCTCCTCTCACATTGGTCCCATACATTGAGGAGCCCAGGGGAAGCATCTGGAAACTATGCTACGTGAGGAACTGTAGAGGGATCTACCTAGTTTCATATATGTAAGGGGAGATCACAGGTAGAAAAGTTAGACTCATTGCGAGTGGCTTCAGGAAGCTATTGGGTGGGATTCACAGGGAAAGACCGCTATACAACATGCAGTCAAGTGTTCATCACACAGAATGCTGAGCTCATCAGAACAAGTCACCTCAGGAGTGATGGTGAGAGGCTCTGCTGGACAGAAATGGGACCAGCGGGCTCTCAGAGCCCCCTCCACCTGTGTGGGTCTGCAACCCCATCAGTGATTGACTGGAGTCGTAGACAAGCAGAAAAACAACGTTGAAGTTTGCATGGATTCTTATTTTTTCACTCTTTTTTATTGGTCGTACAGATTAATGGATTTAATTTTGGCAGATTGTATGTGCACATAGCACACTTGATCGTTTCAGGCCCCATCGCCCCATTTCCCCAGCCTCCCCTCTAGCTTCACATTCTGGGGGGAGAGTTTCAGTGCACACGTTTTGCTCATATCCATCTCCCCCATTACCTGCCCTTACATTGTTCCCTCTCCCGCTTATTCCCATCCTCTTGTCTAATAATAGCCTCTCTTCTACTTTCATGTCATCTTTTTTAGATTCCACGTATCAGGGAGAATATGTAATATTTGTCTTTCTGAGTCTGGCTTATTTCACTTATGATGGTCTTGAGGTCCATCCATTTTCCTGCAAATGATAGAATTTTTTTCTTTCTTATCCCTGAATAAGACCTGCCATGTATATATGCCAAATTTTCTTTATCCATTCATCTGTTTGTGAACAGCTAGGCTGGTTCTATGTCTTTGCTCTTGTGAAATATGCTGCAATAGACATGGATATGTAGGTAATACTATAGGAGAAGGTTCCATAGATTGGCCAGTGGTTCTCAACCTTTCCTTTGCAACAGAGTCACCTGGCAAGCCTGTTAAAACAGATTGCAGGGCTTCACCCTCAGAGATCCTGATTTAACAGGTCTGAGGTGTGCCTGAGAATTTGTGTTATTAATAAGCTTACTGAGTGCTGGTGCTGCTGTCTCAGAAATCATACTTCGAGAACCACTGTTTTAAGTCAATAGCAACAAATAAAATTTTCTCACACCAGTAACTTGGCTGAACAATATAGAAAGCCCAGCAACAGTGTATGGCACATGGGAGACATATACTAAAGGATAAAGTTCCTTTCTTATCTCAGTTGCTTGGACCGTATTATTGCAGTTTGTAGAATTACACTGCAGGCTATTTGGGTCTGTTCTTTTCAGACCCATGCCTCTATACTGAGCACAGAACAGCTCAATCACCAGGCCAAATAAATTGATCCTGGTCATTAAAAGTTGCTGAGGGGAACAGGTACTATATTTTTTTCTGTCTTCCTTTAGGTGCTCTTACATGGTGGGGCAGTTCATTGTCACATGGATGTCCAAGAAGGAAATGAAGTCTTAATCTTGAGCTCTAGAATGGCCTGGAATTAGCATTTTGGGTTTTGTTTTGTTGGTTGTTGGTTGGTTATTGTTTGTTGTTTCATTTGACCCTGGAAAGGAGCCTTTCTCAGTGAAGCACCTTGTTATAATTATAGTAGTTAGTTCACAATATAGAATACCACCGATGGGCCCCAAGAGTTTGATAGTGTCCCAGAGAATGTCAAAAGAAGATACCCAGGATCTTCTCCTTTCAGAGTGAGCTGAGTTTTCCATTCACTGGTTTAGGAACATATCTGTGCCCACCCCCACCCCTACCCCAGCCCCCATTCTCTCTGCTTTCTTCCCCAGCTTATAGTGTGGAATGTGAGCAGGCTGTGTGCTTAATACACTTTGGAGTCTGTTGCCATGGCACTAGGAAGGAATATGGTTCCCATGGCAGCATCAGGCTGACTGGTTGTACCTTATACCATGGCAGAGCTTGGGCAGTGGCTTATAGGATCCCCAGTTAAGCCAGAGTTGATGGACACATGCAGTATTGAAAACTTTCATTTTCACACAATCCACCCCATTGATACCTGCCCTCCACTCCCCCACATCACCAAAATAATCAGAGTAGTAATAATAATAAATGAACACTCTCTTTGGCAACTCATAAAAATAAACCAGATTAAGATGTCATATTGAGGTATTTTGTTCTAGCAGCAGAAAGCTGACTTAACAATCAGAGCAAAAGTGTATCAACTTGGGTCTCTCTTCCTCTACTTATAAGCTGCCAGTCCCATCATGAGAACCCCAACCTCATCCAATTCTTGTTACCTCCCAAAAGCCCTTCCTGCAAGTCCTGTTAACATGCGAATATGATACTTAAATGTCAACCTGAATTTCAGAGGAGGCACTCGAACTGTGACCGTGATGGTTAAGAAAATCCCTTTGCTGCCTTGTGTGTACATGAAGATGATTTGTAAGTGACACCTGATCCCTCCTTACAGGCTCAATAAATGCAGTCCAACTTTTCTTTCCTAGTGTGTGGTGAATTTTGTTCCTCCTAGAGACTTCCAAATTCTTTTTCTCACAGAATGACAGAGCCAATAGTGCCTTGAGGGGATCACTGGCTCCAATTCTGATTTTGTAGGAGAGGAAGCTTAGTTGCCAAAACAGTCAAATGACCTGGCCAACATCACACAGCTAGTTAGGGAACCCAACAACTCCTCATTCTTCCCCAGAATAGTGATGTTTCCATGGGCACCTTTACTTAGCAGCACTTGTTTTCATTTTCTCCTCCTCTTGTGGTTTTCTCTGCCTTCCTCTGGATCTTACCATTCCTCTTTGGTATGAGAGAATTTTCTAGAAAGAGAATGTTCTAGAAAAATGTTGATAGCATTGTGTGGGAAATTTGGCCATATCTTTTGGTTATATTGAGGTTTTCATTGTGGTGGAAATTGTCTTTACTCTGCTTTTATGGTACTTGTGGCTTCAATGAGGCCTTCTTACATTCTCCAAGGCTTCCCAAATCCTGCTGATTTTCCAAATGGGAATTGAGTATTAGGTTTTGTTCATTGGCAGCTCTGTGCACCAGGCTATTTACCAGGGTGGCAACCAGAGCATGGCCTTCAAGGCCAGCAACCCTCTGTCTCTTGTGATAGTGTGTCACGGCCCACGCATTGCCTTCTGTGGGCCAGCCTGCAGGGTGGGAATTTAGCCAGGGTGATTTTCCCACTCCTCGTTCTTTAGAGTACAGTCAGAGATCTCCTGTGGATCCTACCCCCGTAGAGGTTCCCACCCGCACAGTTTGTCCTCCCCCTTCTCCGTCCACTGCAGAGAGGGACCCCTTAGCCATTCATTTAGCACTCAGAGACTCTAATAGTAGGTAATAACCACAGCTGCAGGAATGACACATTAGCATTAGGTGACAAACCATCTCCCATCAACATTAGCCCCACCATATCCAACTAGCACAAGGTTGAAACTCATTTCCTTGATCTCAAGGTCATGTATCTACTGAAAGCTGGATTCTTTATAAAGTTGGGTACCTCCACTTTGGCATCCATGGCAGCAGGAGCTCTGGTCTTGGACATGCTGTCAGGCAAAAACAATAATGAAGTGCTTCCAGTAACAGTCTATGCCTATTATTATTTCTGGAGGTAAGCTTGTGACCCCAGTTTTCAGATGCAAATACAAGATAAGAGAGGATAAGGGATTCATTGAGGGTCAGCAGCTTAGGTCAGAGGCAGAACATGACCTCTGGTCCCAGGGTCACTTCCCACTTGCTGCCCTTCTCTGGAGGACCTATGATGAATGGTCACCAAGGATGAGACACTGCAGATGAAGTGACAGTGTCTTCCCTGTGCTCCTCAGCTTGACCTGGTGAGATGGAGTCCTTAGCAGAGCAGGTCTGGCTTGGGGTTCGAGAGATGTGTGTCCGAGGTCCAGCCTTGCCTGCAGCTCCCATGAAGCCATAAGCAGGCTAAGCCTTAGCTTTCTTACCACTGTGAGGGAATGGGACTGTCCTCAGGGTCACATTTACTGATATCATTCTAAGATTTAAAAACTCTTCACTAATGATCATGCTCCCTATCTGAAGTATTTTCAACTTCCCAGTTACAGTCAATATGGAATTGTCACTTATGGTTTTTCCAGGCCCCTGCCGTCTCTTCTTTCTATACATTATACCCGAAGGATGCCTTTTATTATTGTTGTTGTTAAATCAAGTCCTTGTTTTGATATATGTTTTTAATATATCAAGCTAGGGATAATGCCTTTCTGACAATGATGATATAATGAGCAAGAGCCTTTAGCCTGTGGCACTCCCCAGAGCTGGTCAGTAACTGAGGCTAAGTCGACTGCAGAGTGAGAAGTGTCAGCCTTGCTGCTGGACTGAGAGCTGTCTTCTCTCCCAGAGATAAGTCTCATGAGGACCTGCTCACTTGGGAGGATCAGAAACGATTAAACCAACCTGGAAACTGTCAGAGAAGTACCAAACAACTAAAGAAGCAGCTAGCAGAGGCAAGAAACATAGACTGAGGAGGACCACCTGCAGTTCACCATCACCTGCCCTAGCAAGGACTGGCCACCAACAAGTGTGTGGTAAACATTGCTGGCAATGCCATAATTACTCACATAGGAGCAGCAGCCAGGAACAGGGCTGGAGCCACCCCTTACATCTCAGCCTTTGCTTGGGGAAGTGGTATCTTTTTGGCCATTAGAAGCACACTGCCATACAGAGTGTGCTGGCCCTGCTCTGTGAGCTAAAGTGTGACTTGGGGCAAGTCGTTGAAATTTGCGCCTCATTTGTGAGGAAAAGTACCTCTTCTTCTCAAACTTGTGGCAAAGTCCTTACAAAATACACTTGACTGATGCTCCCATGAGCAACTGTGCTTGCAGGAGAAGGAGAGATAGAGCAGGATAAGGTCTTCTCCACCTTCATGCCCCATCACGTGGTACAGTACTGTCACATATGAGGTCAGTTGAAGGTCAACTTTACTTCCTTCAAGAGTTGTCCAAGGCCGCCGCCTGCCTTGCAAGCACAAGGACCCGAGTTCGATCCCCCTTACCAAAAAAAAAAGAGTTGCCCTGGGGGATATCCAGGGTTACACCACTCAGGGGCACTCTGGCAGTGAGGGTTAACTGTGATTCCACTACTCTGGGATAAACAATCTCCTGTCCATGGCCAGAAGAGTATGTCTCATGCACACCTTTCTGCAAGGAAAACCCCAGCCTGTACCTGCTTCTACAGAGAGAAGGGGAGCCAGTGGCATGGGAGAGCAGAATGCCAGCACCCAAAGCCTCCTTGGCACCCTGCCTGCCTGGATGGAGATGGATGACAGTAATCACAGAGCCTATGATCTGGCCTTTTCTGCCGGGCCCACCTGCTGCTGCTGTTGTCATGTTCTGTGCTCTGCTGCCATCCTCCGCAGTGCCACAGCCTGCATCTTGGCAGCCTTGGGGTAATAATTAGGGGTGGGGCAGCTCCCCAGCTGGTGTGGAATTTGAGGAGGGGCCTGGAGGAGAAGGAGGGCTGGGACCCGGCCAACAAAAGGAGGAATTAAATGGGCTGTCCTGAGAACCCATAGTTAGCATTTAATCTCCAGTGATAGCTGTGGGCTTCACCCAGAAGCAGGGCTTTCGTGAGCACCCAGTGCCCGCCCTCCCTCCTTCTCCCGGCCCCTTCTATTTGCGAGTATGATTTATCCTGGCGAGGTTGGGAGGGCTGTCTGCAGAGCCACTGAGCTGTGATGTCGTGTGCCAGAGCTCAAGGGGCCAGGTCTGGGGCTCTCATGCAGTGCGGGGACAAACACAGTGACGGGAAAAAAGAGCCTGCTCCACCAGTGAGGCTGTCTGTGGCTCTGACCCTCTTGAGCGGGTAGACAGTGGCCCAGACCTCAAGGGACTTAACTCTCTAGCATGGCCTTGCAGCATGCCCCCTGCTCATGTTCCCCAGACATTGGAGAAGGCCCTAATATGGGGGAATTTAGGTTTTATTTCATTTATTGTCAGCGTCCTTCAAACTGCCATTTGGGTTGTGGAGAGACATCCAGGAAATACTGAAAAAGCACCCCACCACCTCCTCTCCACAGCCACAGACAAGGTGCGTGGAGCAGTGTTATAGTCAGTCCTCATCTCACACAACCAACAGCACATACCTAGATTGGCAGGGCCTGTTCTTCCCATCCTGCTGCAGTGAGAGTGAGGCTCGCACGCTCTTGTGGCTGGCTCAGATTCACAGGGTCACTGAGGGGGAGAAGGAATGTGGGACCTCATTGTGTCTTCTACTGTGCCAGGACCTCATTGAAACTGCTCACTCTTCTTTGGGCTTTTGTGGCTTCCAATAATAATGATGATGCTAGCTACCGATAATACAGCTAACAGTTGCAACCAAGTTCACGATCACCCGGGGACAAGGGAAACACCAAGCCATGTGAGTGGATTCCCAAGGTTGAAACAGCCTTAGGAAGACACGTTGGGAAAACACAGGGTTTGAGTATGTCCTGGGTTGCACAGGCCCCTCTGTGTGGATTCCTTTGAGTAGCCTGGCAGGTAGACAGATTTCGCTACCTCTCTCTGGCCTCCAACATGCAGTCTCTAAAAATGATTTCTGCATCAGAACATCACAGGACAGGGCCATACCTGCCATGAAGACCTCAGCCCCCCATTACCCAGGACACCTCCAGTCATCACAGCTAACATTTTTCCACCATTTTCTGGAGGGGCATCACAACGACAGGCCAGTGGAAGCATCTACCCTGTGCAGAAACAGGGCCACGTTGTCTACGGAGAATTTAAAGACCAAAAATAATAAAAATAATGATAATAAAACCGACCAAAAAGTGGATCTGGTTTTTATTGTCATCATGCCCTGGCAATTTTAAATAATGTCTATGATAAAATACTCCTTCCCAAAGGGCAGAAAACTCCCCCACCCTCACTAGCATCCCTGGGCTCGCTGCTCAGTCTGCGCCCTCCCAGTCAGCTGAGTGCTTGGCCCTTCTCTTCTGTTTCGTTGGAGGTTTGGTGTCATCATTATGGTTGTTTTAAGCCACTGGCCACCACAGTCCCTTTCTTGTCAGTCTGTGTTTACTGCACTAATTTCGCTTTCTTTTTTATGGTTGTGTTCAGGAAACCACCTCGAGAAGGGTAAGAAACCACAGGAGCAAAGGAGGACAAGAGACAAAAATACTGTTTTCCTCTTTTTGTTGTTTGCTGAGAAAAGTCATAGAAATATTTCCTATTTGCCTTTGGTTTTGATGAAGTGCTGCTTTTAACCAAGCCTAAACGGAGGTCTCTCTTGGCAGGGTCCCTTTAACAGAACCGAGGGAGGACGGCATGGCAGCGATGTGTGTAGCAGCAGAGGCTCACGTACTGTACAATTTTCTGGGTCCTGACTGATAAATTATCGTGCGTCTTCCGTGCGCTCTGACATGCAATACAATTTGTCCATGTAACAGTGATGATAGGGTGTCCTGGGCTAATAACCAGGAACCCTTTATTTAGCTCCTTCAGCCTTTTAGAGAAATCTTAAGGAACTGTTCGCATCCCTTTATCGGTTTTCTCTTCCACATTTTAGCGTAAGTGGAAAAAGCTTTTAACCTTGAGAATTTTACTCACCCGGGGCTGGGGGCGAAGGAGAAGACATGTTGTTAAGTGTGTGAAAGAAGTAGGAAGATCTTGACAGTCCCCACTGGAGTGGCTTTTTCTTACCCTGCCTCACAGGATGTGAAGTTGTCTGGGTCTCAGAGACCGTGAGGTCCAGCCCTCTGGGCGTGAGAAAAGCCAACCCCAAGAGATGGAAGGAGCCTGCCCAGGGTCTCAAAGCACATCCACGGCAGTGTCATCTAGAAGTGACATTGAGCTGTTGTCGCCCTCCACCATGCCAAGAACTGTCTCCTGGGGTGTTGGTCCTCTGATTCCCACCTCACCCGGCTGATGCTTAACTCGGTTTAAACAAATGTTTAATGCTCTGTCCAGGGGCTGAGTGTCCCTTGCACACTTTTCTGTGTCAGAGTTATTAGTGGTTCAGAGTGTGCTCTCCAAGACAGATGCGGTTCCAAGGTAAACAGCTTTAGGGGGATTCTGTGTGGTCTAGCCCTACCTTGTTGAAAACAGACTCTGGCACTTGTGAGGCACCTGTCAGACTTGGTTTTGGAAGCCTTAATACATGCAGCTACGATGCTTGTAATTTGGATAATGGAAAAGCCATGCCTACACAAGGATCTTCCAAAGAACTGGAAAACTGGGTAAGGGCATACAAGTGTTGAATCTGTACATTTGATGGTAACAGATAAGGAGCATCTACTTGTTGCTTTCTACCTGGTTACACTCCACTGATTTTTTCCTCACCCTTTTGGGAATCTCCTAGTCAACTTTTCTAACTAACGGCCCTAGACAGATCAGCGAGATCCCAGGCATTTCCCCATCCTCTTTCCCCATGGAGAGCAAATACGTGAACTCCTTGGGGCAGCTTTTCACATGTCATCCTATCCAGATGAGTCCCCTGGAACTCAGCACTCCAGGGGCTTCCCCCTGGGGAACTCACACCTAGCAGCCTGGCCTGCCAGACTCTTCAGCTCCAAGGAAAGTCTTTGTCCCTTTTTGGCACAAGAAAAGCCCGTGCTGCAGAGGGACTTGCCCCAGTGGATTTCACAAAGGTCTGTTCTGGGATGAAAGTTGGCACAGGAAAAGCTCTGCCAGCAAGGAACATTGGAATTAAAGACATAATAATACTAATTAACTTTCTCAGGCCCATGCTCTCTGCATTTATTATTTGCAGCAAGATAAATCCTTAAATAACAGGGCCAGCCTCTTTGGGAGCCCCACTTAGGGTGAAGGGACTGTCCTCGTTCTGGAAGGCACAGGGATGCTGTTCTGAGGCCACAGCACACCTCCCAGGGTGACCTGTGAAGCTGCAGCCTTTTTCTGATTCAGGCCCTATGCGTCCTTCTGACAGAGTGGGATGGGAAAGGGGCTGAGGGAAGCAGAAGAAGAGAAGCACTTTCCAGTTGCTTGGCCCTTGCAAGTCCAAGTCCTCGGCCATCTGTCCTCCTGGGCCAGCTGTGAATTCCTATGGCAGCAGTGTTCAGCTTGGCTGCCTATAGGAAAAGTTCCTTGCTTCTCTGGCCTCAATTTTGACATTTAAAAGAAGGGTATAGTTAGATCAAATTTTTAACCTGGACAGGCTCAAAGCATTCTTGGAGTTCCAGAAATTATATGTGAGGGTGCTTCTGGGTGTTTTTCAGGGTTGGAAAATCCATTGCTTGCCTTTGATTTTCAAAGAGGACCCTGAACCAAGGGTTAAGGGTCCTGAAAAAGATTGCCCTCATGGATCCATCTTCTTCCAGTCAGTGACTTTAGAGCTGCCAAAGCTGATACATTTTATCATCTCAGTGATACTCAGCATTGGGCTTTGGAGACAGGTGATCACACTTGGGTCATAAATGCCCTGTAAGTTGGCTACTTCAGAGGAATTGATCAAATAGCTTCAAGTAATGTTCCCCAACATTAGGGTGGCTGTGGTGTCTCCACCTTCTCCGTGTCAGCTCTGGGAAGCCTGGCTCCTCTTCCTGGTTATCCCTCCCCTGAGTACATTTTATTGATTCTGGGGCTATCTCTGAAGACAATTTCTCCTATTGGGCATCCTGGGTGGTTTCCTTGCAATTGAGAACTAAACCTGTCTCCCTTGTCTTGCTACCTGGGAACCCCCTCACTATCACTTGAATCCATTTCCTAGGACTTGCACTCAGAGAGAATGACCCGTAGAGTGATTGGCATCATTTGTCACTTGCAATTTTGCTAATAAATTAGTGATAATGAGTTTGACTATTAGAAATGTTTGAGAAACTCTCCCACAGTACTTAGGGATATCCTGGAAGAAAATGGAAACAACTCAATTTGAGGATGAAAGCATTGGAGGATTCTGGAAGACTGATTTCCAGGGACTGCCCAGGGGTCAGAGCTCCCACTCCTGAATCTTGCAGCCTCAAGCCAGGGGCAGTTGGCCCCCTTCCTCTGCTTTTGTTTTCCCCAAATACTCTCTTGGTCTAATCACATGTTCTCAGTCTAGGGCCCACAGGGTCTATAGATTGAGTTCCAGGCTGCCCATGAACCCAAATGAGAATCAGCTGAATCTCAGACTTCTAACTGCAGTTTATCATACTATTTCTTTGTGCACAGAGGCAAAAAAACCCCCACAATATTATTAGCAGTATCTATAGCTTTGCCTACCTCTAGAAACCATGATTATTTTTCATATTACATTAGGATGGTTGCAGAAAACGCGAAAGTATTGTTTTTCCTCATCACTACTTCAAAATGCTCTTAGTCTCCTAGATTTTGTTGTTTAATACCTTAACAAAGAAGCATGTGTATTTTTATATTGCAAATGTTTCTTATAAATATTTTGATAACTGTATTTCAATATAATTGGGTTTTTTTGTATTAAATTCTTTTATTGGTACATTTTAGGTATACAGTACATTTACATTTCTCATTGGGAACTTGTACCTTTACATGATGCATCTTGGTTCTTATTTTTTCCCCATTCCTAGCCCTCCCTTCACCCCCTCCACCCTTCCCTATTTACAAAGACTTTGTTTCCATTTTTTCCATTTCTCATCATTTTTCCTTTCCCTTCTTTCCTTTCCCCTGCCCCTCCCACTACCCCTACCCCTTTGGACCTTTTCTTCCTATTTTGCATTATCGATTATTCATTCTAATCATTGGTACATTTTAGGTATGCAATATAATGACATTCATCATTGGAAATTTGCACCTTTACATAGTCTCTCTTGGTTCTTATTTTTCACCCTTGCCCAGCCCTCCCTTCAACCCCTCCATTCCTCCCTATTTACAAAGATTTTGTTCCTATTTTTCCATTTTCTCATATTAATCCCATTCCCTTCTTTCCTTTCCCCTACCCCTCCCATTTCACCTTCCCCTTTGCCCCTTTTCTTCCTATTTCACATTATCTATTATACCTTTTAGTCCTTATTTACACTTTCAGTTTCTCACACCAGAGAAACTATTTTTACACATGTGTGTCCTATTTATTTCACTTAAGAGTCTCACCTCAATGTGCATCCACTTAGCTATAAATGTCTCTAATTCCTCATTTTTTATGGCTGAGTAGTACTCCATTTTATAAAAAAAACACATTTTCTTTATCCAGTCTCCAGTTGATGGGCATTTGGGCTGTTTCCAAGTTTTAGCTATTACAAACTGTGCTGCTATGAACATGGGCACACATATATCACTGTGGTATGATTCTTTTAATTCTTTGGGGAAGATACCCAGCAGTGGAATAGCAGGGTCAAATGGGACTTCCAGTCCTAGTTCTTTGAGGTATCTCCATACTGATTTCCACAGTGGTTGCACCAGTCTACACTCCCACCAGCAGTGGAGCAGGGTTCCTCTTTCCCCACAGCCCCACCAGTATCTCTTATTCATTGATTCATGATACCAGCCATTCTTTCTGGAGTGAAGTGGAATCTCAGCATTGTTTTCATTTGCATCTCTCGAATGACCAGTGATGTTGAACATTTTTTCATGTATTTATTTGCTATTTCTACTTCTTTGTCTGAGAAATGTCTGTTCATTGCAGATGCCCATTTTTCGATTGGGTCTTTAAATTTGGGAGGTCTGATCTTTTTAAGTTCATTATAGATTCGAGATAGTAGACCTTTGTCTGAGGAATAGCAGGTGAAGATATTTTCCCACATTGTGTGTTGTCTCTTCACACTGCTGGTGGTTTCTCTTGCTGTGCAGAAACTTTTTAATAAGAAGAGATCCCATTTGTTGATTGTTTGTGCTAGTTCACGGGCAACTGAGGTTTTTTTCCTAAAATCTTTTCCTACACCGATGTCTTCAAGTGTTCTACCTAACCTCTGTTCCAACTGGTTCAGAGTTTCTATTTTAATATTTAGATCTTTAATCCATTTTGATTTTAGTTTAGTGCATGGTGAGAGATACAGGTCTAGTTTTAATCTTTGGCAAGTTGAAGCCCAGTTTTTCCAGCACCATTTATTAAAGAGGCTATCTTTCCTCCAGTGAGGGCGTTTGGCTCCTTTATCAAAGATGAGATGGCTGAGTGTGTCTGGCGTTCTTTCTGCATCTTCTAATCCGTTCCACTGGTCCTCAGGTCTGTTTCTTTGCCAGTACCATGCTGTTTTTAGCAAAGTAGCTTTGTAGTATAGTTTCAAGTTGGGGGTTGTGATACTCCCTGTCATGTCTCTGTTGCCTAGAATTGCTTATGCTATTCTAGGACTTTTCTTCTACCAAGTGAACTTTTGGATTGTTTTCTCGAGGTCTATGAAGTATGCTGCTGGGATCTCAATTGGAATTTCATTAAATCTATATAGCAGTTTTGGAAGTATGGCCATTTTCACTGTATTAATCCTTCCTACCCAGGAGCAGGAGATGTCTGTCCATTTTCTGATATCATCTTCAATCTCTCTTTTCACAGTGCCATAGTTTTTAGAGAAGAGGTCTTTGATTTCTTTTGGTAGGATGATTCCTAGGTATTTCAGTTTTTTGGATGCTATTGTGAAAGGAATTATTTGCCCTATTTCTCTCTCAGTGAGTCTGTCATTCGTGTAGAGGAAAGCTGTTCATTTTTGTGTGTTGACCTTGTAACCAGCTACTTGACTGAATGTGGTTATTAAGTCTAGAAGACTTTTGGTGGAGTTCTTGGGGTCTTCTATATAGAGTATCATGTCATCTGCAAATAATGACAATTTGACTTCATTTCCTATCTTTAATACTTTTCTTTCTTTCTCTTGTCTAATTGCCATGGCTAATGTTTCCAGAACTATATTGAACAAGAGTGGTGATAGTGGACATCCTTGTCTTGTTCCTGATTTTAGTGTGAAGGATTTCAGTTTTTGACCATTTAGTATGATATTGGCTGTTGGTTTTTCATAGATGGCTTCTATCAGTTTGAGGTAGAGACCATCTATTCCAATTTTTTGTAGGGTTTTTGTCATAAATGTGTGTTGGATTTTGTCAAATGCTTTTTCTGCATCTATGGAGATAATCATATGGTTTTTGTCCTTGGGTCTATTGATATAGTGTACTACATTGATTGATTTGCATATATTGAACCATCCCTGCATCCCTGGGATGAATCCCACTTGATCAGGGTGTATGATCTTCTTGATGATCTTCTGCATTCTGTTTGCCAGTATCTTATTAAGGACTTTTGCATCTATGTTCATTAGTGAGATTGGCCTATAGTTCTCTTTTTTGGTTGGGTCTTTCCCTGCTTTGGGGATCAAGGTGATGCTTGCTTCCAGGAATGAATTTGGGAGTATTGTTTCCCTTTCAATTTCATTGAAGAGTTTAAACAGTAGTGGCTGCATTTCCTCTCTAAATGCCTTGTAGAATTCAGCAGTGAAGCCATCAGGGCCCGGGCTTTTCTTAGTTGATAAGTTTTTAATTACATTTTCAATTTCATAGCTTGATATTAGGTTGTTCAGAATTTTTAGGTCTTCTTCGTTCAACTTTGGTAATTCACATGTATCTAGGAATCTGTCTATTTCTTCTGTGTTGTCCATCTTATTGGCGTATAGGTTCTGGAAGTAGGTATTGATGATCCTCTGTATTTCTGCTGGGTCTGTTGTCATTTCACCCTTTTCATTCTTAATTGCATGGATTTGGGCCTTTTCTTTCCTTTTTCTGACAAGGTTGGCTAAAGGTTTGTCAATTTTGTTGATTCTTTCCAAGAACCAACTCTTGGCTTCATTAATTTTTTGTATTGTTCTCTTAGTCTCCATTGCATTGATTTCCCCTCTGATCTTTATAATTTCCTCCCTTGTATGAGCTTTGGGGTTGTCCTGCTCTTCTTTTTCTAGAAGCTTGAGGTTTAGCATCAGGTTGTTTAATTGAGCTCGTTTTGTTTTCCTAATATGCGTATTCACTGCTATGAATTTCCCTTGTAAGACTGCTTTCATTGTGTCCCATAGATTCCATATGTTGTATTGTCATTGTCATTTAATTGAAAGAACTGTCTGATTTCTTCTTTAATTTCCTCTGTGACCCATTGGTTACTCAGAAGTATGTTGTTCAATTTCCACATGTTTATGAAATTTTTCCAGTTTCTTTTGCTATGGATCTCCAATTTCATCACACTATGGTCTGATAATATACAGGGGGTAACTTCAATTCCTTTGCACTTACTTAAACATGTTCTATGTGCAAGTATGTGGTCTATTTTGGAGAATGACCCATGTGCAGCTGAGAAGAATGTGTATTCTGAGTTTGTGGGGTGGAAGACTCTGTAAACATCTGTTAAGTTCATTTGTTCAAGAGTTCGATTGAGTTCTAGTATTTCATTATGTATTTTTTGTCTAGTTGATCTATCTATTTGTGACAGTGGGGTATGGAGGTCCCCCACTACAATTGTATTAGTGCATATATGACTTTTCATGTCTGTTAGTATTTGTTTTATATAGTTGGGCTCACTAGTGTTTGGTGCATAGATATTTATGATTGTCATCTCTTTGTCTTGGATTGTTCCCTTTACAAGGATGTAGTGTCCTTCTTTGTCTCTCTTAATCAGTGTCAGTTTGAAATCTACTTGATCTGCCAAGAGGATAGCTACTCCTGCTTTTCTTTGGGTTCCTGTTGCATGGAGTATTGTTTTCCACCCTTTAACTTTCAGTCCATGAGTTTCCTTTTGAATTGTGTTTCTTGTATGCAGCATATTGTTGGATTTTGCTTCTTGACCCATTCTGCCACTCTACTTCTTTTGATTGGTGAATTAAGACCATTAACATTGATGATTATAACTGAAATATATTGACTTGTCATTGTCATGACTTTTTCTTTTTGTTGGGTTCTCCCCCTTTACATTTAATTTCTTGTCATGCCAGATGGGTTCATTCTGCTTTGGTTCCTGGGGTTGTGATCCTCAATGTCTGTTCCTAGGCTATTGTGTAAAATTCTTTGGATTGCTGGTTTGGTATTCACGAAGTTCCTAAGGTGCTCTTTGTCATGAAAGTATCTTATTTCTCCACCAATTTTGAAAGATAGTTTTTCAGGGTCCATCAATCTGGGTTGGAGGCTATTTTCTTTTAGAGCTTGGAATATGTCACTCCAAGCTCTTCTTGCCTTGATGGTTTGTGTTGAGAAGTCTGCTGTGATTCTGATGGGCTTTCCTTTGTATGTGATTTGTTTCTTTTCTTTGACTGCTTGGAGAACTTTGTTCTTCTGTTGTGTTTCTGGAATCTTAACAATTACATGCCTATGTGTAGATGTTTTTTGATCAAGGCTATTTGGAGTCCTATATGCCTCACGTATCTGTATGTCAAGCTCTTTTCCCCTGCTTGGGAAGTTTTCTGCCATTATTTCTGTGAAGAGATTTTTTTATGTCATCTGCACTCTCTCCTGTTTCTTCATTGACTCCAATCAGTCTTATGTTATTCTTCTTTGCATCATCTAGCAGCTGCTGGATTGATTTCTCATGTTCCCTCATAATTTTGAAGCAATTTTTCTTTTCCCGGTCGCTAATTGCAATCTTATCTTCTATATCTGAAATTCTGTCCTCACATTGGCTCATTCTGCTGTGTAGACTTTCAGTGGAGTTTTTCATGTCCTGGAAATCTATTTGCATCTGTTTTATGGATTCCATTTGTTTCTTATGTTGGGATTCCACCATGTTCCTGAGCTCCTCTCTCGATTTATTAATCATGTCTTGCACTAGGAGCACAATTTCTCCTGTTATCTGAGAAATTATTTCTGATTTCATTTTTTCCAGATCCCCTTTTGTTGCCAGTTCAGTGGGTCCAGGTGGTTGAGTATCAGAGTGTTCCATCTCATTTCCCTTTGGGGTTGCTGTAGGTGATCTGGAAGTCTGGTTTTGAGACTTATTTGTGTGTTTTCTCATTTTGACTGCAGCGGGGGGCTTTTTAGCACCTGCACAGATTTCCTCCTCTGAGCTGGGAGAGGTGGGACAGGGGCCAGGAGCAGCAGTAGGGATGGTGACCAAAAAGCCCTTTCCTCTGGACTGGGAGCAGCAGGAGGGATGGTGACTGGGAAGCCCCTTCCTCTGGACCAGGAGTAGTGGGACGATGGCTCAGAAGCCCCTACCTCTGGGCCAGGAACAGCGGGACTCAGTACCTTGGTCTGGTGGTCTGGTGTCCTCTGCGTCTTTGTAGTGTGGAACCAGGTGGCTGCCTGTCTGCAGCAGGGTGATTCGGCGTGTTCTGTGCCACTCAGGACCTTGGTAGGGCGTCAATATAATTGGTTTTATTTGCAATCCGTTATTTGAATGTAAAATCATTTTGAGAAAGGATCCACAAACATCACCAGAGCTGCCAAAGGCACCCAGAACACACAAAAAAATCTTACAAACTCTTGCTTTAAATTGATTTAATTCACTTGTTCAATTCCCTCCTCCTGCTGCTGCTGCTGCTATCTGAATCACATTAAGGGTGGAACTCTGGATTCATGCACGTGTCAGGGTATGA
Source organism: Heterocephalus glaber (assembly GCF_053883595.1). Taxonomy (NCBI): domain Eukaryota; kingdom Metazoa; phylum Chordata; class Mammalia; order Rodentia; family Bathyergidae; genus Heterocephalus; species Heterocephalus glaber. The sequence continues at coordinate 10,208,428 of NW_028258139.1, read as the reverse complement.
CAAACTTCCCAGAACTCTGAGAGGTATAGAAGCCAAGTTCATGTGTGCTAAGAGTTGAAATCAAGCACATACCCTACAAGGAAAGATTCCCAACATGACAAATCCCAGAATGTGTTTTGCCCAAGGCTGTCTTTTACCTGCTCATTAAATAAGAAAATAACTCATGAGTATTAAAAAAGGAATTTGCATCAATGTGGAACTGACTTAGAACAGCATTCATCTGAAATCTGCAAATCAGTTTCTTTATTAGTTCCCTTTCAGCTCTTTAGAGTCCTGTGGGAAAGAGAGAGAGAGAGACAGAGACAGAAAGACAGAGAAAAGGAGAGAGTATCTTTGGTATTCATCATTGGGATCAAGAATAAGAAGCCACTTTGCTCTGGGCTACTAGGTAAGGGAGTAGTATACCTTGGTGGCTAGGATAATGTACTGTAGAATCAGCTAGAACCAGTTTTCAATCCTAGGTTCAAGTCCCAGCACTATCATTAACTGTGTGTGATGTAGGCAAGATGTTCAGTCAGCTTTCTCATCCATAAAGTGGCATGCAGTGCCACTGAGATATATTCCTATTTCCATAAGCACTCAGCAGGTATAGTGTTATACTTAATCGTGAGAGATTATAGAGAATCACCACCACACTGAGCCAAATTTGAGTCCTTTACTGTCAGCCAGTGTTTGAGAGTGGCTCATGCCGGTAACTCTCAATGAGGAAAAGTGGCTTTTTAAGTGGCTCTTCTAACTGGGGAGGGCTCAGGGAGAGCGGGAGCACAAGCAGAATTTCACAGGAGCAGAACTTTGCTAAGTTAGTGTGGGCCAGGGAAAGTTTGACACAGTTTAGTTGAAACAGGTACAGAGTATCCTGTTTAAAAGGTTGTAAAGATAACATATAGTTGCAGAGTGCTCTACCAAATGGGAAGGTGTAAAGATAACATATAGTTGCAGATTACTCTATCAAATAGGATGTGGTGGTCTATCATGCATTAACTGAGGGGACTCCCAAGGAGGGAAGGCAACCACCCAGAATCTCTCTACTTTACACAAATGGAGTCAGGTTGGCTATCACAATAGCTGTTGCCATTGTCCCATGCAAATCACACCTGCAGCAATTGGAAGACTTGAGAAGAAAGAAAGAAGTCATGGAATAAGGATGTATTAGCTTTCTGTTACTAGAACAAATTCCTAAGATAATCAACTAAGACAGAAGAAAGGTTTATTTTGGCTCATGGTTTCAGAGGTTTCAGTCCATGGTTGCTTGATCCTGTTGCTTTGGATCTGTGGCAGCATGGTATATCATAGTGAAGGGGGCCTGTCCACCTCATCGTAGACCGGAAGCAAGGACAGGGAAGGGGTGGGGTCTCCATATCCCCTTGAAGAGTACACCCCCCAGTGACCTAACTTTCTCTTGCTAGGCCTCACCTTCTAAAAAGTTCACCACCTTCCAGTAGCACCACAGGCTGGTGACCAAGTCTTCAACACATGGCCTTTTGGGGGGCATTAAAGATTCAGACTGTAGCACAGAGCAAAATGGAAGCAGCAGGGACTTTAGTGGGGAGTCTGGCGGCAGAAGGCCAGCCATCCAGAGTCCTCTAATTCCCATTCTACCTGGCATTGCTATCATCTATGTCATCACCAGCCCCTTAGTGACAAGAGACCAGCAATGTGGAGCAGTGCTTTAGGTAGTATGAATGTGACTTTTCTTCTTGGTTTCTAACCAGTGATGTCTTCGTGTCCAGCTGAGTGAGCAGTTGGCTGTAGTTCTAGAATATACCTGCACATTTTAAATAGAGGAGTCTAAATTCCTGGAGACAGAGCCAGTGAGACAGCGGAATCAGTTGGGAATTTTTACTGCCTCATCAGTAATGGCAATATTAATAATGATCATCCTAAGAAAGGATTTCATGTCAGAGCCAGGGCAGGGAAAGGAGCCTTTTTCCCATGACTTCCTGGAGAGGAGACAAACCATGTCAGAACAGAAGAAACCAAAAATACAGCAGAGTGGACTTTGCCCCGGGGGCCTTCACAGAAGAACCAATACTATACAAGACACCATTCCAGAATGGCCAGCAGGGTAGGGGAAAAGCAGAAGCCCATCCCAAATTTATCTATTGATTTCAATTTCCTCTTTTAATCACTTCAGAAGAATTCTTAATAAACAAGAAACCCAATTGATTAGCATATTACCCTCTGGCTTCCCTTTTAAGCAAAGGTGCTAATGATCAGGGAAATCACAATCCTTAGGGTGCAAGAACCTTAAAGGTCAGGATTGCCATCCCTGCCTGAGGACCTCACCTGACTTCTCTAATTTTTAAAACTCTCCACACAAGCTACTTTTCTTGCCTATTGATCACAAAACACACAAGTGAGCAGAAGCACCAAATATACTTTCTTCCACCCAAACCAGGCTCTCTCTACAGCTTCCTCACTGGGTGATCACTAGTTACTGTCTTTCTGTAAGAGTTCTTAATGTTTTCCAAGATGGCCTTATTTCTTCATCTTTTTTCTGCTGTCTTTTTCTCCATGTTGCACAATTCATCCTTTCTGAACAAGTTGTTCTTTGCAATCTTAGTCACTTTATGTTATGTTGAACTCTCTCCTGATTCTCCTCCCATTTTGCTGGTAGATCTTGGATCTGGGTGTAGAATCCAGGAACAGTGTCTCCTAGCCCCCTGCTGTGCCCTCCTTTCCTTTTAGCAAAAGCTCAGTAATTATCCTCTGCAACGCAAGGCTCTTTTTCCACCTCAGTACCTTTCTCCTTTTGTGCGCTTGCACCATTTTTCTTAGAATCACAGTCTCCAGGCTGGAAAAGACTTTGGAGAAATCTGCTATAAAGCCTTCATTTGGAAAATGGGAAGCCTGGTCTGGCCAGGCTCCAGGCTGATTACACGAGGCAAGGACTCCCTGAGTCCTCCATCCTATTCCCTGCCTCCTCCTCTGAGCAAATGGACCTCATGTGCTATTGCAGATAGGAGAGAAAATGAGATTCTCAGAAAATACCTTCCTCAACTTTCTCAGTCTTAAATAAATTGGTTTCTGCATTCATCCTCACCTGTCTGCACAACACCCTTGCACCAGAGGGCCAATAGGACCTACTGATGACTCCCTCCCATCTCCTCCTCCCTTGCTAGCCTCAGCCCCAACATCTTTTACCTGGACAAGTGCAACTGCCTTGACTGGTCTCCCTGCTTCTCTCCAGTCTTAATCAAGTTGTCACTCAAGCTAGATTATCTTGCATTTCTGATAAAATCACTTCTGTTTAAAATTTTTTAAATCCTTCAGTAGTCCTAACTGCCCCTACGATAGCTATCAACTCCTTAATAGACCCTACACACCAGCGGTGCTCACCGAGACACATCACTTGGGCACCACTCACTGCCTGGGTCTCACCTCTGGTGATTCCATCTCATCTGTTTGGGGTGGAACTGATAGTGAGCTGCATCCCGCTGGAGGCAGCCCTGCCTGACTTTTGAGCTGGTGATTAAATCTTCAGAATTTTTGCGATTGGGTTATTAAACACAGCTGTTCTTAAAAATTAAGTTTTATAAACTCAGTCAAAATGACATTAAAAACAAGTAATAAATAATCAAAAGCCATCACTCCCTAATTATTTTAGCATATTTTATTATTAACTGTGCTCTGAAGGTTGTTTACATGGAGTGATTCTTCAGGATGGAAATATGATACAACAAATAGTATGCTGCTACTGCACATCTCTTCCTAACTCTGCACTCAGTGACATTTCATGGACAGCTTGAAATCCACCGTGGAAATGTTTCCAACACAGAATCATTAGACAGTTAAACCATTAGGTGGGACACAGGTCTTGACATAATTTCTTTTTTTTTGTGGTATAGCTAGAACCTTCACACTGAGCTATATCCCCCAGCATTCTGCCTCCTGTATTTTTTTTTTTTTTTTTTTTTTGGTACTGAGGATTGAACTCAGGACCTTGTGCTTTCGAGGGAGGCTGCAGAACCACTGAGCTAAATCCCCGGCCCCTGACTTTTTTTTCTTTTCCCCTTAATTTTGAGACAGTCTTGCTATGTCACTAAGTTGCCCAGGCTGGGCTTGAACTTGCAATCTTCCTGCCTCAGCCTCCTAGAGTGCGGGGAATATGGGCATGAGTAATCATGCCTGGCTTGATGTAATTTTTAAAATCTCCCCCAAGGGATTTCACTGAGTAGTTAGAGTTGAGAAGTATAGGGAGAGGGTGATGGGAGTTCCCAGAGACCCCTGCAGTGGTCCTGGCCTCCTGCAAGCCAGTAGGATGTCCATGAGATAGGAAAGTGGGAATGAAAAGAAACACAGAGACAGAGACCTGAGAGAAACTGAGTCTTGGGCTGATCTAAGCTGCTGTGGGCAGCAAAGACAAAGAACTCCCAGGATGTCCAGTGTTTATTCATCACAAGTGTGGGAAGGAAACTGGGCAGCCCTTGGGACACCTGCTGATAAAAAGTATCAAGCAGCCAGGACTGTAGAATGAGGACACAAGCATATCTTTGCTGAAGAGAATAAATGGTTAATTCAGAAGGGGAGAATTTAGTTGGAGTCAGTTGACCTTGGCTGGAAGTGAGCTCAGCCAAGCCCTCCTACTTCACAGACTAGGACTTAAGTCTCGGTAGCAGCCATTAGCAAAGGAGCAATACTAGCCCAACTCTGCTATCTGGCATACCCATTTGAGTTACATGAGCTTTGGTCAGACTCCTGAAATAATACACAGCCAAATTATAGAGGAGAAAGGAGCTTGTGCCACTATAGCTTCCTAACATTGAGCACAGAGAGGTGTCTGCTACAGAGAAGCTCCATCCAGGATCTGGCTCCTCTCTGCCTCTCTAGCCTTGTCTCTGGAAGATCTTCTTCTCTAGCCCAGTTTCCTTTAGTCCAGCCACCTGCAGTGGCCCAAATATGTCACATTACTTCTTGTTTCTGTGGTTTTATTCCTTGATACACTGATTCTTCTGCCTGGGACACGCACTGCTTCCTTATGTGCCTGGCAGGCGCCTGTTGATCTTACAGTTCTATATCTTGTCCAGCATGTGGTTCAGCTTACTGCCTCCTCCTCATTGTCACTGCACAATGTATGTGAAGATCAAACACCTCAATTATATATAGCTTTGTCAGTTATACCTCCATAAAGCTGGGGAGAAAATAAGAAGCAAAATCATGGAACATAGTGGCTAGATTTGGTGGTGTGGATGAGGAAAGTGTGAAGAACCTGGGAGGCAAGGAGAGCTGATGGGTTCACAGTTCAGTTAGGACTGATGGAGTTGGCTGTGTCTGTGACATCAAAGTGTGCTTGTCAAGGGAACAATGAGATTCTCAGGTCTAGAAATCAGAGGAGAGGTGTGGAATAGAAGTATGGACTGGAGGTCATCATTTTATGGATGGATGCTAACTGAAACTACAGGAGCAAAGGTGCTCATGTCTTGAGTGAGAGGAGCTAAGGACTTCTTAGCACAGCATTTTTAGTAAATGACCAGTCTAGGAAGAGCCAGCAACAGAGAGAAGACAGAGTGGGAAGAGGTAGAGAGCAAGCTAGGAGAGTATGGACTCATGGAAGCAGAGAAGGCAGTGTGGGAGGAGAGTGGTAGACAGACCCCCATGCTCTTGCTCAGAGGACAGGGACTGTGAAGACAGGAAGACACGGTGGGACCCAGTGAATGTGGCCAGGATGCCAGTGGAGACATGGGCAGAGAGCAGGGCATGCTGATGCAGAGGTGGGAGAAGGACCACGAGGACAAGGGAATTCAGACACTAGCCTGCGAAGGAGAGGGTTGAGAAGGCAGTTTGAAGACTGAGGGCTGTTTTCTGTATTTGCTGTTTGTTTTTACATAGGAGAGGCAAGCTGGCTACATTTGGTGTAAAGAGGAAGATTATCACCCTGTCCTCTGTGAGTGAAGGAGAATGACCTTTCAAAGTGATCAAGGCCATATTTCATTTTATAAACCCTGTCTGACCTACTTGGCACTAGGATTATTTGAGACATTCCCTTGCTCATTAGTAACTGCTTCTGCAATTGTCCATTGCTCCCTAATTGCCCATACCTTGTACCTTCATTTTTCTTTTCCTTGACAGACTTTTTAAAATAAGCCCCCATCACGAGACTTTCAGAGGAATCATTAGTTCCATGTGTCTGTGCTCTGTTCTGGCTCAGCTCTGAGCTAGCCCACCTGCTCCCATTCTCTAACTCCTCTGCTACCAAGGCACTAGAGCCCTTCCCTCTTTTTTTCTGGGCAGGTTCCAACTGGTTAGGATATACATGTGTAGTTCCTTTCTCTTATTTCTCATTTATTGGAGTTTACAGAAAACATCCTTTAGTGCCTCCTATTCTCAGGCTGAGGAAATTAAAGTAGCTGAATTTTTTATTGTAACTTCTCTCAAGAATACTCTAGGAAGCCACCATACCACTGCCCGCAGCACCAAGGAAGAGAGCCGCCCCCAGCCCAGAGGAGGTGAACCTTCAGGGCCACCATACCACCAGCCACAGTGCAGAGGAGGTGGACCACATGGTTGCCAGCAACACACAAACCACATCACCCCTGTTAAAATGAGAAGACATGTAAACAAGTCTCAAAACCAGACTTTCAGATCACCTAAAGCAATCCCAGAGGGAAACGAGATGGAACACTCTGATACTCAGCCAATTGGACACCCTGAACTAGCAACAAAAGAGGATCTGGAAAAAATGAAATCAGAAATAATTTCTCAGATAACAGCAGAGATTGTGCCCATAGTGCAAGAATGATTAATAAATCTAGAGAGGATACAGATAAAAAAAATAGAGGAGCTGAGGAACATGATGGAATCCCAACATAGGAAACAAATGGAATCCATAAAACAGATGCAAACAGATTTCCAGGATATTAAAAACTCCATTGAAAGGTTACGCAGCAGAATGAGCCACTATGAGGACAGAATTTGAGATATAGAAGATAAGATTGCAATTAGTGACCAGGAAAAGAAAAATTTCATTAAAAAAGTAAGGGACCAGGGCCGGGGATTTAGCTCAGTGGTTCTGGCACCTGCCTCGCAAGGACAAGGTCCTGAGTTCAATCTCTGGTACCAAAAAAAAAGAAAAAAAAGTAAGGTACCATAAGAAATCAATCCAGTCCCTGCTAGATGATGCAAAGAAGAATAACATAAGACTGATTGGAGTCAGTGAAGAAACAGGAGAGAGTGCAGACGACATTAAAAAAACTGTTCACAGAAGTGATGGCAGAAAACTTCCCAAGCAGGGGGAAAGAACTTGACATACAGAGAAATGAGGCATATAGGACTCCAACTAGCCTTGATCAAAAAAAAATCAACACATAGGGAAATAATTGTTAAGATTGCAGAAACCCAACAGAAGAACAAAGTTCTACAAGCAGTTAGAGAAAAGAAACAAATCACATACAAAGGAAAGCCCATCAGAATTATAGCAGACTTCTCAACACAAACCCTCAAGGCAAGAAGAGCTTGGAGTGACATATTCCTAAAGGAAAACAGCCTCCAACTCAGACTGATGTACCCTGCAAAGCTATCTTTCAAAATAGATGGAGAAATAAGATACTTTCATGACAAAGAGCACCTTAGGAACTTCATAAATACCAAACCAGCACTCCAAAAAGTTTTAGAAAATATGCTAGGAAAAAACAACAAGGATCACAACCACAGGAAGCCCAGCAGAATGAATCCATCTGGCGGGACAAGATATTAAATGCAAAGGGGGAGAATCCAACAAAAAGGAAAAGTCATGACAATGATAAGTCAATATGTATCAGTTATAACCATCAATGTTAATGGTCTCAATTCACCAATTAAAAGAAATAGACTGGCAGAATGGGTCAAGAAGCAAGATCCAATGATATGCTGCATACAAGAAATACACTTAATTCAAAAAGAAACTCATAGACTGAAAGTTAAAGGGTGGAAAACAATACTCCATGCAACAGGAACCCGAAAAAAAGCAGGAGTAGCTATCCTCTTGGCAGATCAAGTGGATTTCAAACCAACACTGATTAAAAGAGACAAAGAAGGACACAACAACCTTGTAAAGAGAGCAATCCAAGAGGAAGAGATAACAATCAGAAATATATATCCACCAAATACTAGTGTGCCCAACTATATAAAACAAATACTAACAGACATGAAAAATCAAATAAGCACTGATACAATGGTAGTGGGGTACCTCCATACCCCACTGTCACAAATAGATACATCAACTAGACAAAAAATAAGTAACAATATATTAGAATGTAATCAAACTCTTGAACAAATGAACTTAACACATGTTTACAGATGGTTCCACCCCACAAAATCAGAATACACATTCTTTTTAGCTGCACATGGGTCGTTCTCCAAAATAGACCACATACTTCCTATAGAACATGTTTAAGTATGTGCAAAGGAATTGAAATTATCCCGTGTATATTATCAGACCATAGTGTGATGAAACTGGAGAACAATAGCAAAAGAAAGCACAAAAATTTCATAAACACATGGAAATTGAACAACACACATCTGAATAACCAGTGGGTCACTGAGGAAATTAAAGAAGAAATCAGACAGTTCCTTCAATTAAATGACAATGACAGTGACAATACAACATATCGGAATCTATGGGACACAATGGAAGCAGTCTTACAAGGGAAATTCATAGCAGTGAATACTCATATTAGGAAAACAGAGCGAGCCCAATTAAACAACCTGATGCTGAACCTCAAGCTTCTAAAAAAAGAAGACCAGGACAAACCCAAAGTTCATACAAGGGAGAAGGTTATAAAGATCAGAGCAGAAATCAATGCAATGAAGACTAAGAGAATGATACAAAAAAATCAATGAAGCCTAGAGTTGGTTCTTCAAAACAATAAACAAAATTGAAAAACCCTTAGCCAACCTCATCAGAAAAAAGGAAAGGAAAGGCCCAAATCCATGCAGTTAGGAATGAAAAGGATGAAATTACAATGGACCCAGCAGAAATCCAGAGGATCATCAATACCTACTTGGAGAACCTATATGCCAATTAGATGGAAAACACAGAAGAAATGGACAGATTCCTAGATACATATGAATTACCAAAGTTGAACAAAGAAGACCTAAAAATTCTAAACAACCCAATATCAATCAATGAAATTGAAAACATAATTAAAAACTTACCAACTAAGAAAAGCCCGGTCCTGATGGCTTCACTGTTGAATTCTACAAGACATTTAGAGAGGTACTATTGACACTACTGTTTAAACTCTTCAATGAAATTGAAAGGGAAGCAATACTACTGAATTCATTCCTGGAAGCCAGCATCACCTTGATCCCCAAAGCAGAGAAAGACCCAACCAAAAAAGAGAAATATAGGCCAATCTCACAAATGAACATAGATACAAATATCCTTACTAAGATACTGGCAAATAGAATGCAGAAGATCATCAAGAAGATCATACACCCTGACCAAGTGGAATTCATCCCAGGGATGCAGGAATGGTTCAACATACGCAAATCAATCAGTGTAATACACTATATCAATAGAGTCGAGGACAAAAACCATATGATCATCTCAATAGATGCAGAAAAAGCATTTGACAAAATCCAACACACATTTATGATAAAAACCCTACAAAAATTGAAACAGATGGTCTCTACCTCAATCTGATAGAAGCCATCTATGAAAAACCAAGAGCCAATATCATACTAAATGGTCAAAAGCTGAAATCTTTCACCCTAAAATCAGGAACAAGACAAGGATGTCCACTATCACCACTCCTGTTCACTATCGTCTTGGAAACATTAGCCACAGAAATTAAACAAGCAAAAGAAATAAAAGGAATAAGGATAGGAAATGAAGAATTCAAATTGTCATTATTTGCAGAGGACATGATACTCTATAATAGAAGACCCCAAGAACTCCACCAAAAGTCTTCTAGACTTAATAAATAACCAAATTCAGTAAAGTAGCTGGACACAAGGTCAGCACACAAAAATCAATAGCTTTCCTCTACACAAACAACAGACTCACTGAGGGAGAAATAAGGCAAACAATTCCTTTCACAATAGCATCCAAAAAACTGAAATACCTAGGAATCAACCTAACAAAAGAAATCAAAGACCTCTTCTCTGAAAACTATAGCACTCTGAAAAGAGAGATTGAAGATGATATCAGAAAATGGAAAGACATCCCTCACTCCTGGGTAGAAAGAATCAACATAGTGAAAATGGTCATACTTCCAAAATTGCTATATGGATTCAGTGCAATCCCCATTAAAATTCCAGCTACGTACTTCACAGATCTTGAGAAAACAATCCAAAAGTTCACTTGGTAGAAGAAAAGACCTAGAATAGCAAAAGCAATTCTAGGCAACAGAGACATGGCAAGGAGTATCACAACCCTCAACTTGAAACTATACTACAAAGCTACTTTGCTAAAAACAGCATGGTACTGGCAAAGAAACAGACCTGAAGACCAGTGGAACAGATTAGAAGATGCAGAAACAACTCCAGACACACTCAGCCACCTCATCTTCGACAAAGGATCTAAATACCCTCACTGGAGGAAAGATAGCCTCTTTAATAAGTGGTGCTGGAAAAATTGGGTTTCAACTTGCCAAAGATGAAAACTAGACCTATATCTCTTACCATGGATTATCTCTCAAAATGGATTAAAGATCTAAATATTAAAACAAAAACACTGAACCAGCTGGAACAGAGGTTAGGTAGAACTCTTGAAGACATTGGTGTAGGAAAAGATTTTATGAACAAAACCTCAGTTGCCCATGAACTAGCACAAACCATCAACAAGTGGGATCTCTTCTTATTAAAAAGTTTCTGCACAGCAAGTGAAGCCACCAATAGTGTGAAGAGTGAACCCACAATGTGGGAAAAAATTTTCACCTGCTATTCCTCAGACAAAGGTCTACTCCCTAGAATCTATAAAGAACTTAAAAAGATCAGACCTCCCAAATGTAAAGACCCAATCCAAAAATGGGCATCTGAAATGAAACAGACATTTCTCAGACAAAGAAGTAGAAATGGCAAATAAACATATGAAAAAATGTTCAGCATCACTGGTCATTTGAGAGATGCAAATGAAATCAATGCTGAGATTCCACCTCACCCCAGAAAGAATGGCTGCTATCATGAAATCAACCAATAACAAATGCTGGCGGGGCTGTGGGGAAAGAGGAACCCTGCTCCACTGCTGGTGGGAGTGTAGAATGGTGCAACCACTGCAGAAATCTGTATGGAGATACCTCAAAGAACTAGGACTGGAAGTCCCATTTGACCTGGCTATTCCCCTGCTGGGGATCTTCCCCAAAGAATTCAAAGAATCATACCACAGTGATATATGTGCACCCATGTTCATAGCAGCACAATTTATAATAGATAAAACATGGAAACAGCCCAATTCCCCATCAACTGGAGACTGGATAAAGAAAATGGGGGTTTTTAAAAAAATAAAATGGAGTACTGCTCAGCCATAAAAAATTAGAAATTAGAGACATTTATAGCTAAATGGATGCACATTGAGGCCATACTCTTAAGTGAAATAAATAGGACACACATGTGTAAATACCGAATAGTTTCTCTAGTGTGAGAAACTGAAAGTGTAAATAAGGACTAAAATGTATAATAGGTCATGTGAAATAGGAAGAAAAGGGGCAAAGGGGAAGGTGAAATGGGAGGGGTAGGGGGGAAGGAAAGAAGGGAATGGAATTAATGTGAGAAAATGAAAAAAATGGAAACAAAGTCTTTGTAAATAGGGAGGGATGAAGGGGTTGAAGGGAGGGCAGGGGAAGGGGGAAAAATAAGAACGAAGAGAGATCATGTAAAGGTGCAAATTTCCAATGATGAATGTCATTATATTGTACACCTAAAATGTACCAATAAAATTATTTTAAAAAAGGAATACTCTTGGAATCATAGACTTCTAGAAGCTTATTACTGAAGTAGATGGTGAGAGGTCATCTGACCCATTTCCTTCTAGGCAGTTCAATTTCTAAACGTTTTTTACAAATGTATCATCTTCTTTAAGAATTCTTCATAAATGACCCCAAAACCCTGGCCTGTGACTAGGGCAACTGTATAATTTAGCATTATACAGTATATTTAGCATTATACCGTACAACTTAACAAGGATACTATCAAGAGTGAAAGAAAGCCCTCACCAAATTGCACAAGACAAGTGATGTAATGAATCTGTCCTTGTCTAGCTAAGGTATTGAGTCACCCTACATTTGATAAGTGAGATGGACAGAACCTAAGATAACCTTTTGGTTGCTATGTACCATTAAGGACTCGTCATTGAACCTTTCCTATGGGTAATAAGTATTGTTCTATCAACTGGAGCCAAAGATAGATAAGACATACTCCACGCCTTAAAAATTTCTTGGGGAAGAGAGACACAAATAAAATTTGCCATACTTCTGTTTAAGTTTTTATTTCAGTTTTGATAGGTAATAATTTTACGAACAAAGTGCTTTGGGAACAAAGCAGAAGTGATTAGCTTGGAAGTATTCATGAATCACAGGTGACAGAGGAATTAGGCTTTGAAGAATGTGATGGTTTGGAAGTGAACCCCAAAGGCCCATGTGTTGAAAACTTGCTTCCGGCCTTTGGAATTATTGGAAGGTGGTAGAATCTTTAGAAGTTGGGGCCAAGAGGGAAGAAGTTAGGCTTCTGGGGTGTGTCCTTGAAGGAGATACTGGGATCCTGACCCCTTCTTGTCCCTCTCTTAGCTTTCTGGCTGCCATAAGATAAAAAGGCCTCCTCTGCCATGCACTCCTGCCGTAATGCACTGTGCTCCCTCAGTCAAAAAGCAACAGAGCCAAGTGACCATAGTCTAAAACTTCTGAAACCATGACCTAAAATAAACCTTTCCGTCTTTTAAGTTTACTTATCTCAAATATTTATTACAGTGATGGAAAGCTGACTAACATAAGGAATGGTCAGGACTATTCTGGGAGCAGAAACATAAAGAGAGGGGTTCACATGAGCAGAGTATATAGCCAGAGCACAGCAAGTATGAGGGAGAGGCAAAAGTAAAGCTGAGGAATTGGTTGGAGTCCTGATAAGGAGCTTTAACCATTGGGAGGCACCATTCATTCTAGACATTGTGATCTTTTTCACGTGTGAGTATAAGGTCCTGCACAGGGCAATGCCATGCTGAAGTATGGTAGATATATCTGGTGACGGCAGGGAGAAGGCCAGAGCAGGAATCTACTGGAAGTGGAGAGGCCAGTTCAAAGACCGTCTGCACAACAGTGGGGATTCAGTGCCCCTGAACTGGGGCAGTGTCAAAGAGGACAAAAATCATAGTAGGGAGACAGCTCTAAAAGAGAATTTGGCAGTAGAAATTATAGGACTTAGTGACTCACATGAAAGGTAAGGAACACAAAGATACTGAGATCTGGCAAGTCTGCTTGGGAGGAAAAAGAAGATGTGGCTTCAGTTCATTGCGTTCATTCAGTTCACCCGGCATAATTAAAGGAACCAAGTCTGACATTACAGAAGGCGGTTTGGGACATGTGTGTATGGATGTGTGGTATAATTACATGGAGATGTCCATTAAGAGTTTATGCCTGAGTCTAGGATTCAGGGAACAGAATTGTGTCAGAAATATTCATTCCTCACTGGATTGATTGAAAACATGGTAGTGCATGAGATTACTCAGGGAACAAGTGAGGAGTGAGAGAGAGGCTTTGGGAACCAAGGGTTGATCTTTGGGAAATGTCTCACCCTAAAGAAAAGGGAGCCATGAAAGTCTGTTCAATGGAACCATCAGATGGGTGGAATAGAGTTCAAGGGGAGAACTGTTGGGAAGTCGGGAGAGAAGAAAGGCTAAGGGAACGATGTTTAGTGACACCAGAGGTAACCAAGAAGAGGCCCTTGGGACACAGAGCCAGGTGGTCATTTGGGGTTCTTTAAAACATTAGTTTTCATAAAGTGAAGTGGGCAGGATCCATGACTACAGTGCAGTGGAAAGGTGGAGAGTTGAACGGTGTGTAGGCTCTTCTTTCAGACATTTGGAATTGGGGCAAAGGAAAAAGTTTGAAAATTGAGAATTGTTTTTAGGCTAATGAAGTCTTAAGAAAGACCCTAAAGGGAAATTTTAAAGAATCCCCACTCTGGGTGTCAGTATAAAGGAAACTTCATGCTTTGCTGTCTAGATCTGTGCAGTCCAATAAATTAACCACTAGCCATATGTAACTATTTATACTTAAATTAATTAAAATGGAAAAAAATTGAAAATTCAGTTCCTCAATTGCACTGGCTTCATAAGAAGTCTTGGGAGTAATATGGCCAATGGCTGCCACATTGGACAGCACAGACCTAGAGCATTTGCCTCAGCTCGGAGAGCTCCATTTGACAGACATGCCACTGCATCTCATCTTCCCCAATCTTTCAGCCAAGGGTGTGGCACATGCCTGTTAATACCAGAACTCTGGGAGGCTAAGGGAAGAGGATCATGAGTTCAAGCCCAGCCAATGCAATTTAGCAAGACTCTGTCTCAAAATTATCTTTTAAAATTTATTTTAAAAGGGGAGGGAATGTGACTCAGTGCAAAGACCCTGGATTCAATCCCCAGTACTGGGAAAAAAAACAATTTAGTGTGGTATCAGTGTTATGTGGCTCCCAAATCCAATTCTAAGGTGAAGAAAGCCAGACAATGTTTTTATCAGATAAACTGAAGAACTCCGATAATCTTAAAGTCAACATTTCCCTAGATACTGACCTGTAATAAATTGTTCCATGATGTTAAACAAAAGAGGAATATAAACCCGTGGATTGTTTCTGATGAGCCATCTACTTTACAATCTTTTCATAGTTACCATCAGAACTATTTTCATCTGATAATTAGCCTTTGTGAATCCACAGTAACTTAATTTTTCTAATTTTTTTAAACTGATGTGCTCATTAGGAAGGTTTGGCAGTGTAGCCTCTTCCTTCCAGGAAGGTACAGGGACCCTGCTAGCTTTCCACCTGCCTGGACACCTCAAGCAGACCTCCTCGGCTCGTGGAAAGAAAAAGCATCCAATCTGCCATCTCCTTGGATATATCCATTGGGCAGTAGTGGATTTCTGAGAAATCATCATGTCTGGACCCAGGCCTGGAAACTACTTTTCATTTCTCCTTGCATTTCTTTCTTTCTTATCTTTTGGGAAATTTGTGGGTGATTTTATCTCCAAGACACTTGCGGTTGGAAAGGTCTTTGTCTTGTTCTGTGTATAGCAGCACTTGGACTCAGATTGGAGCAGTGTGACTGGTGCCCAGGTGTGAGGACTGTACCTATGCACTCGCCTCAGTGGTGTGTACCTAGGGGAAGAGAGTCTATTGGCTGAATGTTCTCAGGGTTGTCCCTGCTGAGGGTGTGTTCATGGACACCTTCAGCAGAATGTGGCAATTAGAGAGTTTCTCTTAATGCACATCTGGCCTTTGCTATGTTGCTTAAATTCCTAGGGCAGCCTTTGCATCTGTAAGAATCTGTGGCATTGATAGGCTATTGACTACAGTTAACCCTTTAGTATCAGTACAGCAATGTACTGCCGGCTTTTCAGCCACCTGGACATGTTGTCCTCAGCCAAACCTCATACAGGCAGGTGGCTGCTTCTAACTTAATGGTGCTGAAGGTAAGGTGGCACTTCATCTTCCACCCAAATCTGGGATGACAAGGGAAGGAAGGTCCCCAGAACTGTCTTATAATAGCAGCTACCTGACAAACTGAACAGAAAATGCAGGCTGAGCTGAGGAAGCCTCTTCAAATCACCACTGGCAAAGTGGCATGTGGGAGACTCCTAGATCCAGCTCTGGACAATGGGCCTGTCCCCAGCCTACCTGGCCCTCCCACATCTCCTGCAGAGAAGGCTGTTCATTCAAAATTAAGGCCAGGGAACAGGGTGCAGGTGCTGAAACCCTGGTCATCTTCTGGCCCTGCCACCAGTCAGTTGTGCAGCTTTGGGCACATGGTAAGCAGAAGAGCTTTGGATCCTGACAGCCCCAGTGTCACCTCCACACTATGCTGTCTGTCTGGCTTGGGGCAACCCCCCCCCCCAAAGCCTCTCTGAGCCTCTATTATCTCTAATCTATAAAAGAAGATAATAACACCTACTTTGCAGGGTTGTTGATGTATGTCAAGTGCCTAAAACAGGTACCATGCAGATTTTCATTCCCCTTCTCTCATGTTTGAATCCTTGTTGGGTCCTTGTTTTCTTACTGCTATAGTAGGCTATAAGATCTACAGTTCTTTTGTTCCAGCAACATTTCAGGGTGAGTCTACATCTCCAAATCAAACTAAAAAGGAGTATGGGAGCAAAGCTATACAGCTTATCAGGATCCCAGGGAAAATGTTGGTGGGCCAGGTTGGAGGCCAGTCCCCTGCCACCCAGCATGATCCTATTTCTCCTGAGGTGCCTCCCTCTGGTGTGAACACACACAGAATAACTCAAGATAAATACAGGCATCAGAATGTAAGGCTCGAAAAAAGTGTGATAGGTAAAATAAAAGTATTTCCATCCTTTATGCTTTACTTTTAAGGTCAGGGATGGAATAAATATGAGGCCCTGTCAGTAGACCTGTAAATGCTAAACCTTTTATTTTATTGTAAAGTGGTAAAATCCCCTGCTGCCTGGAGAGAATGACCACCTTCTCTCCTCTATAGAAATGAAATTGTCCCACTTACTGTATATGTAAGTGTTAAGAGTGTTCAGTATTTGAAACCCTGGGTGGATTCTGAAAGGCCTCCCCTCCCTTACCCAAGGGAGTCTTCAGAGACACCTCAAGGAAATGGGTGGAGCTAACAGGAAGAACTGCAAAAGTGGAGGAAAATGGAAGGAGCAATAGCAACCCAGGCAGTCCCAGCTTAGAGATTTGACTGGCTTGGCTTCCCCTCTCTAACTAGGCTAGATGTACCATAATTTACATCTGCCAGGACCCAAAGTCTGCACTGTCAGGTTGCCTTATTCTACGTTATTCTACGTTTATATTTTTTATCATTTCCTTTTTCTTAGTTTCCTCATGAAATTTGCATATAAAATTCCCAGCCTAGGACTAGGGATTTAGCTCAGTGGTTCCAGCACCTGCCTGGCAAGCACAAGATCCCAAGTTCGATCCTCAGTACCCAAAATAAACAAACAAACAAATAAATAAATAAAAATTCCCAGCTTATTTTACTGTAGTTTTCTAAGAGGAAAAGGGCTTTTCCCCCACCATCCTTAAGACAGGGAAAAGAAGTGCGCCCCTAGTGGCTAGAGGTTGTAGTTACAAGGAAAGCAAGCAGAGGGTCTCTCAGAGCCCCAAAAACAATTGCTGCTGGAACTGTCCAGACCTCTAAGTGCATCACTCAGCTGTATTATTTGAGGAAAGGTAGGCAGCAAACAAGGATCCAACTCCTGGCTTTCTCTCTGGTATTTACATTAGCACAGACCCGAATCACATGAGCAGGTGCTCATACGAATGAGAACTTCGCATATTCACTGATGTGCATCATACTGAATTCTTACAAGCAGGGGTCTGTTGTCAAGGTCCCTAATTTTCAGAGGCTAATTTGTGATTAGTAGGCACTGGAGCCTGGCTGCCCATCCCCACTGTTGCTCTCCTGTTATTGAATTCAAGCAATGCACAATCCTTTCCAGCTGAAGGAGTTCAGCCTACAGGGGAAGAGTATGGGAAGGGTTCCTTTTGTACAGTCTTGGCCACTGGGTCCAACACCCTGGTTTAATCCACAGAGCTTCTAGGAAATAGCACACTTTTTTAGAGTGCCGAGTTATTTCCTGAGGTTCTGCCTATGCCAAGTTGCATATGTTTCAGTGGCATGCATCTGTTCTCCAACCCTTCTGATACAGGGAACAACAGAAAGAGGCAGTGAGTGCATCACACTGGGAAATGTGGAAATAGTTGCAGCTTGATTGTTCCTGCCTGTATAGCCAGTAAAACTGTGCCTATGCAGTTTCCTGGTCTGAGGACGCAGAGGTCTGCCCAAGAAGAGGGAAGATGATTTTTCTCTTTCTGTGAATGAGGGGCAGAAAGACATTCCAGCTAACCAGTGGCTGGGATAGACCTAGCAGGATCTGTGGCCTGCGGAGTGTGCTGAGCTTTGATTCAGCTGAGCAGTGGCTCACTGCCTGGGCCTTGTGGTCCTCCAAGACACTGCTGAAGTTCCCGAAACTGAGGGCCCTGTGAACAGGGTGAGTTCACATCACCAGGACTAGTCTTGTCACCACCTATTAAATTTTCTGGGGACCCAGCAGCCCCAGCCTGTGGATACACAGAAGCCTCCTCCTGGCCCAGAACTCTGGTATGAAGCTAGACCTCTCTGACTATTTAATGTTTCCTTAGTGGTTTTTCCAAAGGCATGGGTCCAAGCTTGGCTGAGCCACTCTATTCAGAAGTACGTGAACACTTAATAAAAACAAACTGTTGAAGGATTCCCCAACCCAGGAACCTGGTCACTTGGAAGTCCAGGCTGGAGGCCCTGGGAGGGCTGCTGCATTCTGTCAGCCTTTTCCTTGTCTGGACACTTTTGTGCCCTACATCTATCTTTCTCAAGATGTCCAGCCCAGTAGTAGTTCTCAACTATTTGGGGTTCGCCAACTTATTTTCATATCTGTTGAAAGCTTTGGACCCTCTCCAGAGGGATACAGCTGTGCACATGCAGGCAACATTTTACTTAGATTTGCAAGGTGGTCGCAGCCACCTTCTAAATATCACTAGCAGATCCTGGTCGAGAATCCCTGTGCTAAACACAAGTGCTTCAGTGCTTTGGTATGGAGACTATGGAGTGTTATCGCGCCAGGAAAAAGAATAAACAGGTTTGTGGTTCTTCAAGGTTTTTGTTTTGTTTTGTTTGGAAATTCCAGAAGTCCGTGTTATGACTTAAATGTAAAAGACTCGAGTATTGAGGACTTGCTCCCCAAGGCAGCAGTGTTCAGGATGGGGTGACTGGATCTTGAGAGGTGACTGGATCATGAGGGCTCTAATGGCATCAATGGATTAATCCATTGATGCGTTCAGAGTGCAGTGGCTGTGAGGAGATGCGGCCCATTTGGGTCACTGGGAGCGTGTTTTTCAGGATGTTTTCTGTCCCTGGCCCCTTTGTTTCTGTGACTCTTTCCCTGTCTTCCTGCTTCCTGGCTGCCACAGGTGAGCAGCTTAACTCGAGCACACCCTTCCACCTTGGAGCAGGCTCATCATAGACCGAAACCTCTGACAGCATGAGCCAAAATAAACCTTTTCTCCTTTAAGTTATGTAGGCTAAGTATTTTGTCCCAGCAACAGAAAGGTGACTAATACAGTCCATGAGTTGTAGAATGGGGGCTAGGTCATTAGAATCACTTCAGAATCCACAGATATGCATGAGAACTCAGTTGAGTGAGGGCCACACCCTAGACAAAGTAACTCTGTGGCAATTATGCAGAGCCCACAGGAGCTTTGGGGGTCTAGGAGCAAGTCAGGTAAGCAGCATCAGGGACCAGGAGTTGTTTGCAGCTGATGCTAATGGCTGCAGCCCTGTATGGAGGGAAACACACAAACTTTAGAGGAAATGCACCTTGCATTCAGGTGTTCACTGCTGTTGATTAACTATGTGGCCCTGGACAAGTCTAAGTGGTAATAAAGCTGATGGTTCCTGGGAAGTTAAGATCTGCAGTGTGTCCTTATTTGCATCTTCCAACTTGCACTGCCCTTAGGCAGGCTCCAGTGGCTCTGCGTTCCGAGGACCTCCTCCACCCTTTCCCCCTTCCCAGGGGAATCCCTGACACCTCCTGTGAATCCAGGAAAATCATGCTAAACTTTCTTTTGTGAAGATTGATGTATAAATGGGATAGGTAGTTTTTCACCTCTAAATATAAAGTTATCACAATGAATAAGTTTTTCCAACCTGCATGCCCTACATTTGGATGGAGCCCCTTAGAGATTGGGTTCATCTTCTTCAGCATCCTTAGGTGCTTTGGCTATAAACAATCACCGGGGGAGGAAGGACCAGAAGGATGGGGCTAGGCCTTAAGGGTGTGGGTGTGAACACCCAATTTTGTTTAGCTGAGAGGAGCATGGCCTTTTATTTCTTCCCACACCATCCTAATGTGAAGTCCCAGCAGGACGGGAACAGCCTATAGCTGATCTGTCACTGTCTGTATGAGTGACTTTGCCACTTCTGCCAGCCTCCTCCAACCGTCAGATGCTCACAAATATTTTGGCAGATTGTCTGCTATTGTCATTTTCTAAGCAGATAGGCTTGGCCTCTATGGAAAGGAAGGACACCATGACTGGGTGCCACTTGGTGGGATGGAGCTCTGGTACGTGAGTCAGGGGAGCTGCTGCATAAGGAGCCAGGTGATTTCTGGGAACCCTGTCTCCTTATCTGCACATTGGGCAGCATCGGTCTTCAGCACCTCATTCCTCCCCACCTTCTGCTGAGTTGTCACTGTGGATTGAAATTATGTCCAGGAGAGCACTCTGCATGTGCGGTTCCAGAATTCATCCGAAGAAGGATATCTACACTGCTTAGAGCTGCAGCAAGAAATGGGGGGTAGGGATGTGTTGGGTGCAGAGGAGAGCATGTGTAAGGTCCGAAACAGACCATGCTGTCCTTAGGTCTGACTCACAAAGAGTGTGCCAAGTACAAAGACCGCAGAGGGAGACATGACATGACTTGTTCTTACTTGGAGGCTGAGGATTAGAAAGGGCACATAAAACACTATTTCTGAGAAGCCAGAAGAGTGGTCCTGAAGGCAAGCAGAGGAAAAAGTCACTGAGAGAGGCTGGACAGCTTTGGCTACCTGGAACTCAGTGATGATGTGACCCCTACCCAATAAATCTTCTTTCTCTAAGCCACCCTGAATCCAGAGGGTTGTATTTCTAAAACATGAATTTGATCATGCAACATTCCTTTAAAAATTCCTTCAGTGGAGGCAGAGGGGGTAGCTCAGTGCGGAGCACTTCCCTGGCGTAGGTGAGGCCCTGCATTCTGGCTCCAGCAGCACAGAATAAAGCCTTCAGTGGCTCCTAGCATCCGTGTATCAAGTGCACAGCGCCTGAGGCCTCTGGGGCTGTGCCTGCTCACAGGCCTTTCTCCCCGTAGCAGAGCACTCTGCAGCCATTCAGGTCCACCTCCATGCCCCACCCTCCCCCACCCCAGGCTTTTGCACGTGCTCTCTGCTCTGTCCAGAACACCCTTTATCACCTTGTCCTTGGAGGAGCAACGCATGTGTCACCTGCTTAGTGAAGCCTTTCCTCAACCTCCTGTCTCTGACCAGGTAGCTCTGTCCACTGTGGACTCAAGGATCAGTGCTCTGCCATGTCCTGGCTTCTTGGGAGAACAGTAGGTGGGGCACCCTCCCGTCCCCCCAGCAGGGTCCACAGCTGTTCACCACCACTGCTTCTGGCTTACAGTAGAGTCCAGGAAGGGCAGATAAACCAGGGATCAGCTGATCCTGGCTCAGTATGCTGTTTTCTCACCCACTGATCTCACACTCTTCTGGCTTCCACATCTCACACTTGTCCCCAAAATCTACTCTTCTGTAGCCAAACAGCCACTTACTCAGTGACCTCAAAAGAATGCTCCATGTCATAGAGGTGAGAGGGCAAAACCTGCAGCTGGACCCTCGGGAGGCGGACCCAGGTCCTGGCTTGTTGAGGTGGGCTGGTAGCGCACATCTGGAGGCCAAGCTGCTATAGGGTGTGGGGATACTGGGAGCTAAAACTCACAGGGCCAGAAAAAGCTGAGGGCTCTCGGCCGTAGCCTGAAGAATCTCGCAAGACTGGAGAAGAAGCATCCAACCATGCTGCGTCAAAAGCTCTTCTTGTCCCTGGCTCGTGCCTCCTTCATGTCATTCCAACCAGTGTCATCGCTGGCTCTGTCATGATAAACAGCTAATTGGCACTGGTTCCTGATTGCTGGTACCGTCTCGCATTTTCCCCAGGAAGAGAAGAGAGGGTGGCAGAGGGAGGAGCCGGGGCCTCCCCCAGGGCATGGTCCGAGAGGACAGAGCGAGGCCAGCTATGCCTTGCTGCGCTTCACTCTGAGCAAAGTTTGAAGGAACAGAGCTGGGCTGGGAGGGTGGGGCTGCACAGAGCATCCAGGCAGACAGACTGAGCAGAGGGAGCCAGACAGAAGAGTGACTTGGTGCAGAGATCTGGCAAAGAACAGAACATGAAAATAAGGGAAACAGACAAGGGACAGGCTATGCGACTGACAGTGTCTGGGCGAAACAGGAGAGCTGACGGTGTTCAGCCACTTTTGTGGCACTAAGCAGGATTAGTATTACTAATATTGAATATGTTATTCCAGTACCCAGAGGGAGACCAGTTAAATCATTGTTAAAACTGATTAGATTGGGGATTAGTCATACACTTGGCTGTGGCCCTGAAAGACAGGCTGGAGCAGGGCATGGTCAGAGGGCCTGCAGCCTCTAAGCTGAGAGGTACCTTTGGCCGGGGAATCGGGGTGGGGGGTCACCCTGAAGACAGAAGCTCTGCTGCTTTTCCAGGCAGGGCCAGGCCAGCACTGTGCCGAGAGAGGCCACAGCGAGGAGGCAGCCAGCCTAGAGCCCAAGATGGTCTCACAGACCTAACAGTATACTGCATTTTGACCTTGAACAAGTCACTTGACCTTTCTGACCTGAAAAGATTTTACTGAGGACAAAATGGAAGATTGGAAGGGCTGGACTGGGGATTTAGCTCAGTGCTTTCACCACCTGCTGCACGAGCGCAAGGACCAGAGTTCAATCCCTGGTACCAAAAAAAAAAAAAAAAAAAAAAAAAAGATTGGAAGGGCTAAAAACACCTCCCAGAATCATTGAAAAGACAAGAGAGTTGGGCATGGAAGTGTTTTTTGGACTAGAAGAAACTAAAAGGCCTTGAGGGTCCTTAAAGAACACAAGTTGGGGGGGTTGCCTCTCTCTCTCTCTAGCCCCTAAGGGGTCCTTCCTGGTCCATGGCCAGACTCAACAGCAAAATCTTCATCATGAGGTAATCATTCCTTTCCATCTGCAAAGCATCAGTCTTCCAGAACCTTCCATTTGGACCTGTGTCTGTCGAAGCAGGGGCATCTCCAAGGGGAGAACAATGTCCAAGACCTGCAAAACCACCTCTGAGCTTCCTAGCTTCTCTTTTCCTCTGGCCACATTTTTCTTGGGCATTTTACTCAGAATTTCCCCATTCAGCCCATCTAAACTTCAGGCAAGCTGGAGACAAGCAGAACTCTTGGCCAGGGTGGGTCTAGGGGAGCCCCATGGTTTTTGAGGCTCTCTGATGCCCCAGTAATAGCAGATGCTGCCTCAGTTCCCTGGCTACTGTCACTGCCATGGGCCCCAGAAGTAAGGAGCTTTCTGGACCATTTAACCCTCTCCCCATAGAGTTTGCACTGTTTCATTAAAGAGCTGCTCACAATGTCCTGAAATCATTAATTACTCTGAATAAGCTCATTTCTGAGAATCCAAACCCCAGCCTACCTGTCTCTAGGCTTTCTGGAAATTTAACCTAAAGTATCTACTAGTCCATAAGCACCAGAGGTTTGAGTTCCCCCTTGCCAGAGATTTAGACAATGAGTCCTACAGCAGCCCTGACCTAATTTTTTAAAGTCTCACTTCCTAGAGGTGAATGCAAGGGTGGAGGTGGGGGCTTTGGTCCTAAAGGAGCTTTCTGAAACCCGTGCTACTTGGAATACTATGCGTGATCTCAGTTGTCCTTCATGCAGTGCCACAAGGTAGCTACCAGTAAGGCCATTTCACAGAAGCAAGAGCCACGGCTCAGGGCAGTTAAATTACTCACCCACACAGTGGATCAGGTGAACTGGGACTCATGCATCCCTGAATCCGGGTTGGGGACTGAGTGATGAGCAGGTCGGCAGGGCCCTCCTTTTAAGGTAAGTTGGTGGTGGCAGATACACCAGAAGGAAGAGTGCTCAGATGGGAGCAGAGGGTTGTAGGGTGCACAGCCGGAGGTCCTAAACCAGTCTAAAGGTATGCACTTATCTGCATGATTTTGTGCAGTCTTCACAGCAGCCCAATGCTGGTTATCAGGCTACGCGGGAGACAGAGAGACTCCCTGGGTGTTTTTAAGTCCTCAGACCTTGTGGATGTGTTGGTTCCTGGCAGGTGTGTGAACTTATACCCCTGCCTCCTGCTACTAGGCTTAGTACAGGGCTGAGCATGGAGACGCTGGCAGGACAGTCTATCTGACAATACGGAAGTTACCTTTCCAGGGACATTACGTGAGAGTATGCAGGCTGCGCCTTGCTCTTCTTTATTCTGATTGTAATCTTTGGCATTTGTCTTGCTTCATGACCAAGTAGAAGCTGCATGATCAAGGTTGTTGGGGAGGGTAGAAGGATGCCCCAGAAGAGGCTCGTTGTTTTTTGAAGGAAGGACTGAACTTTGCCTTTTTTGGTTCCATCCTCATCATCATCCGTCCATGCATCTCAAAATATCCACTTGGCATTTTTATACGTAGTCCTCAGGTGGGCGCTGGGTCAAATGAGATCAACACAACTGCTCTCTGATGTTCACAGGTTTAAGTCCCAAACCCCAACCCACCAGTGAGGACTCAAGTTATGCCTTTAGAAGTGAGCAACACAGCATTTTTGCATTCAAATGTGTGTCAGATTCCTGCAATAAAGGACACATTTTCATACCTGTGATCTCATGTGATCATCATAAACCAACCTGTAAGGTAGGGAGGGAGGACAGGTCTCTCCTCTCAGCAGGTGGGGAAACTGGCACAGAGTGTAAGTTTAGGGAGTCAGCAGACAGGAGAGCACCCTCGGACCCCCAAGTGAGTGGTGCTTCCACTGTGGAAAAGCTAGACCACTGGTATAAATCCCAGCTGCTCTACTTGCTTACCTGTGTCTCCTTGGCAAGTTACTTAACCTCCTGAGGCAACAGTTTACACATCTTTAAAATGGGTATAATACTCGTGTAGTGGAATTATTATGAGGATTCAGTGGAGTTAATATTTTCAAAGCAAGTATCAACTGATAATGTGCCTATAGTGTGCACTGAATGTTTGCTAAATACAAATGCAAACCCAGGAGTGTGTATGGACTTCTTCATACTCTGCTTTCTCCTTTTCTAGGCTTCTGAACATCTCCATAAAAAGGAGGAAGGAGTAAAGTTTTCTGTTTCTTAAAGCAGACTCCAGACAAGGAGTGAGCCTCAGGAAGATGGGTCGGGGGCCCCATTGTTTATAACCATTGCCTAAAACTTCTGGATTTCCTTTTGTGTGAGTGTTGCATGTCCGTGCTTCTCAACAGAGAAGATGAGCACAGGCTGAATTACTGAATCTCAGTAAGGTGGCAGTGTTCATTGCAAATGCAGGAACATTCTTCTGAAGAAGGCCGATTTCCATTCTGGTTCGCAGGCTCCACCAAAGCTGGGTAACTGTTCAGGCCACACCTCACCTTCCTGACTACGTCATTTACCTTGTTAGCTGACAGTACTCTGGGACTTTAAGGTTAAGCCACTCTTCTCTCTCCTAGAACTCTGAGGATAATGAAGTGAGAGCAGAGTGCCCTGTGCAGCACAGCTAGGCCACAGCCTGAGCCCAAGAGCACGGCTGGAAAGGGCAGCTCCATGTGCTTCTGGAGCCCTGCACGGCTCCGGAGAACCAGAGGCCACATCTTGGGAGACAGCAGCAAAGGGCTTGCCAGCCCAGGTCTCACTCCTCCACTTCTACCATGTGACCCCACATGAATCTCAATGAATTCGTAACACTGGCCCTGTGAAATGGGTTTGTAGATCTTCAGGTGCACGCTGATGTTGCATCTGGAGATGAGCAGCGGAGTGCTGGCAATGGCTCTGCATCACAGCAGCCAAGCGTATTCCACTTTCTTCCTCTCTTCCTCAAAACCAGCCTGGTGGTCCCAGTGTCAGTGGGAGCTTCTGAGGTCCCATCTTGAGCAACAGAAAGGTCCTGCAGTGCCACCACCACCAGAAAATCAAGCTTGACTCCTGGGGTTATGATTAAGATATTATCAATTCCACCCATTTGATCTTCTGTCACAAGCAAGATTTTTTTTGTCTTATTTTTTGTTTTTGATAGGAGCAAGAGTTGAAAGGGGCAGCTGGATCTGGAATTATGGAGACTTAGAATGGCATGGTAGGGGAAGGAGAGCGGGAGCTGGGTGTGTGAGTAGTAGCCCAGAGACACACAGCTCCAGCATACAGGATTGTGGTGACAAGGGACAAACCATAGTCTTCCCAAACTCCCCTTGAAGTCACCCTGCTTGTGTTATCCTTAATTTCTTTCTGACCATGGTCTGGTCCCCAGTAGCATCCAGGTGAAGTACTATATGTCCAACTCCAGGCCAAAGGACACCTTGTGTTGCCGGCTGTGGGTCTTGGTCCGCGGCTAACTCTTAGGGTGTCATTGGGCAGATCACTGCCCTCCTCTCGGGTGGGAGGGCAGCTGAGGATGATGGTTCTGGAGGTGGAGCTGACCCTGGAGTTTTGAAGACCCAGAGGGTATGGGTTTTGGCCCGCCCCGGCAATGGCCTGTGGGCACGCAACTCCACAGTGGGATTTCCTCTCAGATAACTCTCAAGGTTTCGCTGCCATCCCAAGGTTTCTTTTCCTCTCCCTTTCTTTTTTTCGTCCTTTAATTAATTTAAACTTTTCTGACAAAATGACAGCTTTCATCGCTCCTGGCAGCTGCTGAGAGACAAAATAATTTATAGATGCATTGACACTATATGATTAGGACAAGTAAGGTAAATAACAGATGAGAAGATGACTCTCCCGACCTGAACGACACCTCCCCCGTCTCCCCTGCTCACCCCTTAGCATCGGTCAGATAAGTCTCAGCTAGGTGTCTGCTGTGCCTCTCAGGGGCCACGTGGAATGTCTGCTCTCCCCACCACCACACAGTGGAGATGATGGTATGTAGAAGCTGCCGTTGTCACGTGGACCATGGCTCTGCCCTGCTGCCCCACGGACTTCTCAGAGCTGGTCATTTCTAACAGGGGGCAACTCTGCACATGCCTTTTTTCAGAGTGAAGTGTGCCAGCACCAAGTCACAGGAGTCCACTCCGCAAGGATTTCGCACAGGGTGAAGAGTGCCCAGTGTATTTACTGTCAGTATATTCAAGGCACGACTGCATCAGTGGCACTGACCCACGTACAGTCCTGAACAATTAGACTAATGGTTGGAAGGTGCAACTTGGTGCCCTCGAGGGCTCTGGCTGCAGCACATTCCCTTCCCAAAGTGGACCCTTGTCATGTGCCTGAGAAGTGAGAGCTTCCAGCCCGATGAACAGGTAGCTGGGGTTCCAGAAGATTAAGTGAGCAAAGGCTTGTTAAGATAAATGATTTATCTTGTCAGCTTCTGGGGGATTGCCTGTTAATGTGAAAGAAACGAAGCGATTGAGATTCCCACTGAAAGATGATGCAGCTTTGTGGGTGGTGTTTCTGTGGCTTTTCTTTGTGAGTGCTAAACATGAACAATGGAGGGAGCATTCAGGAAGCAGTATAGCTTTGGGATCTTTAAGGAGAGAGTCATGTCAGACATATTCCCAGTCTGCCCTTAGCCTGTCTGGCACAGTGCTCAGGAAACAAATACATTTGATTAAGCAACTGTTCCCTTATTTTGTTGGATGAACTCCCTGCCTCTGTTTCCTCACCTAACAACCAAGGCTCTCTGGTGTCCTAAACTGAGCCATGCACTGAGGGAAATCAGGACAAAGTGGGAAGGGAATGTGGATATGTTCTACTGATCCAAGTCATGTTAATTTTATAAAAGTTTTACTTTAAAATAATTATAGATGTTGTGTTAATTACTTTTCTCTCATTGCTGTGACAAAATACCCGACACCCAAAGTTAAAGGGGAAAAGATTTATCTGGCTTATAGTTCGTACCGGTTTCAGTCCATAATCGGCTGGCTACAAGGCAGGGTGACAGAAAGGCAACAGTTCATGGTGGCAGAAGACAGCAAAAGCAACAAGAGAATTTAACAGCATCTTTCTGCTCCTTCTATCCCATCCAGACTACCGGGGTTAGGGCAGTGCCAAACCAATCACTCACGTGTAGTGGTTTAGTAATCACACACCCTTAACCCCAGCATCACACATTGCAGATTCAGCCACCTCATCCACATGAGGCTTTGAGGGAACATCTAAACACAAGTCACAACATTCCCTCCTATATAAGAAGTTTCAAAGATAGCACACCTAGGTCTCCTGGGCCCTTCACCAGATTTCCCCTCATGGTTATGCCTTACAGATGGTATATGATCCAAACCAGGATACTGACATTAGTACATGTACATATAATTCTATCATTTTATCATCCATAAATTCATATGATCACTGCCACAATTAAGATACGGAACTAGAGAGGGGAAGGGGAAAGGAAGAAGAGAAAGGAAAAACTATGAGAAAAGAAAAAAATGGAAACAAAATCTATGTAAATAGGGAAGGGTGGAGGGGGGGAAGGGTGCACAGGTAATGGAGAAAAAATAAGAACCAAGATACATCATGTACAGGTACAAGCACCCAATGATAGATGTAAACATATTGTATACCTGAAATGTACCAATAAAAGAATTTAAGCAAAAAAAAAAAAATGATACAGAAGTAGAAGTGAGTATGTAGCTCAGTGGTAGACCTCTTGCCCAGCATGTGCAAGGCCTTGGATTCATTCCTTAGCACTGCAAAAATTTAAAAAAGAAACACAAAACTGCTCCATCACTACAGAGACTTTCCTGCCAATTTACTCATATTTACCCCTCTTTCCACCATTCCTGACCCTTGGCAAAATAATTTGTGCTCCATCTCTATAATTCTGTCATTTCAAGAATGTTATTTAAATGTCTTTTCTTGCCTTCCTGTGAATTACTTGAACATTTTTCAGAATTCCATCTTTATTCATCTCTAGGATATTGAGTATATAGCTCTTTTGTGGTTGCTCTAAATATTACATTATATATACACAATTTATCTGTCCACTAGTATTACTTTGTCTCAGTTCAAGTGAAGTGTAGATATTTTACCTCCCTTTATCCTCCTCATTTATAATATAAGTTCTTAGAATATTTTTTCTACAGGCATAAGAAATACATCAGAGTTGTGAGTTTTGCTTCAATCATCAAACATAGTTTAGAAAACTCAAGAGGAGATAGAAAGTATATTGTATATTTTTCCTTTAAAAAATCAATTCCTTTCTGCTTAGAGAACTTCCTTTAGCTATATAGGTGACAAATTCTCTTAATTTTCTTTTTTTTTTCATCTGTTACAAATTCCTTAACTTTTTCTTCATTTATGAAGAATATTTCCATTGGGCATAGAATTTGAGTTGATGGTTCTTTTCATTTAGCCCTTGAAAAATGGTGTTCCTCTGCCATTTTCAGTTTATAATGATAAATCCCATAATTTGAAATCTTTTCCCTTCTCAGTGTCATTTCTCACTTTGCTTTCAAGATATTTTTCTTTGGCTTTACTTTTCAGGGGTTTGACTATGGTGTATCTTGGTGTAGATTTCTTTTGGGTTTCTAGGTTCACTCAGTTTCTTGGATCTGTAGATTTATGTCTTTTGCTAACTTTAAGAAATATTCAGGCATTACTTCTTTGTCTACTTTTTAAACCTGATCCTCTTTCTTCTCCCCTTCAGGGACTCTGATAACATGGATGCTACATCTTTTGTTACAGTTCCCCCTCTCTCCAGGACTCTGTTCACTTTTTAAAGGCTGTTTTCCTCTGTTATTCTCAGTAATTTTTATTGTCCTATTTCCAACCTAGCTGATTCCTTCCTCTGTTGTCTCCATTCGACTATTGAATCCATCTCATCTGTTGAGTTTTAAATTTTCATTTGTTGTATTTTTCAGTTCTAAAATTTCCATTGAGTCTTCTTTACACACCTATTCTTTTGCTGAGATTTCTATTTCTTTCCTGTAACTTTCTTGCTTTTCACAGTTTTGTTGCTTCAGTTGTGCTTGTAATTGCTTGTTGAAGTATTTTTATGATAGATGCTTAAAGTCCTTGTCAGATAATTTGACAGCTAGGTCATCTTAATATTGGTACCTGTTGATTGCCTTTTCTTATTCAGGTTGACATTTTCCTGGTTCTTGGTATGAGGAATGATTTTCAGTTGAAACCTTTATATTCTAGCTATTATGTTATAAATGTCCAAATATTATTTAAAATATGTTATAGCTGGTTTCCTTCGACACTGACCCAGCAAGGAAGAGGAATGTCACCGCCTTGTTATTGCTGGGTGAGGGTGGAATCCAGGTTCCCTACTCAGCCTCCATTGACATTCAGGTAAACAGGGATCTTCCTGACTCCTCATCTTCGGGATTCCCTGAGGCCTCCACT
Source organism: Heterocephalus glaber (assembly GCF_053883595.1). NCBI lineage: Eukaryota > Metazoa > Chordata > Mammalia > Rodentia > Bathyergidae > Heterocephalus > Heterocephalus glaber. The sequence goes on along the minus strand of NW_028258139.1, from coordinate 10,178,168 downwards.
GATACTGCCTGGCTGGGAGGGAGAGGGGAGCCTTGTGTCTGCCTTTCTGACTGCACAGATATGTAGAAGTCTTATTACCACTGGGTAGTGGTGAGTCTTGACTCTCCACTAGATCTAGACATCTAGACATTCAGTTTCCCCACGTGGCATCCAGTGAGTTCAGTTTTCTCACATGGCCTCACAGGAGTACTGGGGAGCCCAGTGAGGAATAACATCCTGGCACCCACTTGTCCGGACCCTGCAAAGGCTTAGGTGCTCATCATAACCTGGTGAGGATAGAGGTCCAAATTCCCCATTCAATCTCAGCTGGAGAAGTTGAGGGTAGGGTCACAGTTCTCCCTGTATTGCGCAACTAAAGTTTTCTGTCTTGATTTAAAAATAGACGGTGGTCAAGTGCTGGCCTAGCATGTGTGAAGCCCTGGGTTCAATCTCCAGAACCGCTAAAACTTAAAATTAGAATAGGCAAGGGACTTGAAGAGACATTTTTTCAAAGAAAATGTATAAACAGCCTATAACATATGAAAAGATGTTCAATATCAGTAGTCACTAAGGAAATACAAATAAAACCCACAATGAGATACTACCTCACATGTTAAGATGCTTATTATCAAAAGAACAGGAAATAACTAGTGCTGGAGAGAATGTGCAGAAATTGGAACTGTTCTACACATCCACTGTAAACATAAATCAGCACAGCCACTGTGGAAAACAGCATGGCAATTGCTCTGAAAATTGCCATAATCTGTAATGTCTCATAATATATCAATTCTTCTTGGAGGTATATCTTTAAAAGAATTGAAGCAGAGAGTCAAACAGATACTTGTACACCCATCTCCATAACAGCATCATTTAGAATATCTAAAAAGTAGACATAACTCAAATGTCCATAAATTCCATGGATAGGTAAACAAAATGTAGCATATACATATGTACAATGGACTATCACTCAGCCTTTAAAAGGGAGAAAATTCTCACATAATGCTACAACATAGATGAACCTTGAAAACATGCCTAGTGAAATAAACCAGACACAAAAGGACAAAGAGTATTATGATTCTACTTACATGAGGTACCTAGGACAGATAAATTCATAAAGACAGAGTAGAATAGTGGCTGCCAGGGGCTGAGGAAGAGGAAACATTGGGGAATTATTATTTAGAAAGTGTAGAGTTTCAGTTTAGAATGATGAAGAATCTCAAGACAATGGATAATGATGATGGTTGCACAACAATGTGAATGTTCTTAATGTCATACACCTATATACTTAAAAATGGCTACAGTGGTAAATGTGCTAGTCAACTTTCCAAAACTGTGACAAAACGTCCAAGATAAACTTTTAAGAAGGAAAGGTTCATTTTGGCTCATGATTTCAGAGGGTTCAGTCCATTGCTTGGCCCTGTTGCTTTAGGCCTAAGGAGGCACAGTGCATCGTAATGGAAGCATGTGATAGAGGACACTTGCTTACTTCATGGTGAATGGGTAACAGGAAGAAAGAGAGAGGAAAGCATCAGGTTCCCAGTATCCTCTTCGAGGCCACATCCCCAGTGACCTAACTCCTTTCCACCAGGCCCCACCTTACTAACATTCCATCACCTCCTAATAGTGGCACTGGCTGGGGACCAACCTTCAGCGCATAGTCTTGGGGGACATTCCATATCCACTTGTATACAGCATGGTGGTGCACACCTGTAATTCTAGATACTCAGGAGCCAAGCCAAGATGACTGCAGGTCTGAGACCAGCCTGGACAACTTAATGAGACCATGTCTCAAAATAAAATTTTAAAAGGATTGGGGATGTAGTTCAGTGCTAGAGCACTTATCTAGCATGTGTGAAGCCCTGGATTCAATTCCCAGCACCAAAAAAGAAAAAGAAAGACCCAATTATAAGTGTCTATGTATATTTTATAGTAGTATGTATTTACTTATTTATTTATTGTTTCTGAGGATTGAACCTGACTTTTTTTTTAACTTTTCATTTTGAGACAGGATCCTGCTATGGTCACTAAGTTGTCCAGGCTGGGCACAAACTTGTGATAGTTCTACCTCACCTTCCCAGAGTGCTGGGATTGCAGGTGTGCACCACCACACTCAGCAACCACAACTTTAAATAAAGTTTTTATCTTTCTTGGTTCTTTGGAGACTTTAATTAGGACTTTATTTTTCTGTCTGTACCCATTGGTGTTTTCTGGGTTGCTCAGAAACCCAGTGAACACATCACCATGTCATTCCTGAAGTCCTGAGTTTCCTAGCCACTCATCTTCTTCTCTCCATTTGTTAGAATCTGTTTTATGGGTTTTTTTCTTTCTGAGGTGCTGGGGTTCAAAGCCAGAGGCTTGCATATGCTTGCTAAGCAAGAACTCTACCACTAAGAAACATTCCCAGCCCTTCAGTTTTCTTTGTATATAATGTCCCAAATTTTTTGTTGTTGTTGCGTTTAATGGAAAGAAAAAGAGAAAATGTATCTACTTTGTATTTACAGAAGCAAGTCCCCAAGCTGTTTTATTTGCTGTTCAGAATTCTGTGTTTCTTTTTGCTAGCTAGCAGTCTCATTCATTCCAATTTATACCTGAAGAATAATCTTCTGTTTGCATTTTTTAAAAAAAGGTTCCTATGTCTGAAATCTTATGTTAATATTTTCAAACATTTCCAGGGCAACAGTTACAGCATCAAAAAAAAAAAAGGTAGCATATTGTTATCCACGGAAACCTTTCATTCTGAGCCTCTCTATTGCCCACATTTCAGGAATGCTGATCACGTGTGGACCTGACCTGTGCCTGTCCAAGTCATAAAATCAGATTCTGCTGTTCGTGCTGGCCTTTCTGTCCTTGCTGAAGCAGTTGTTTCTTCAGCTCATGACTGCTGTTCCTTTCATATTTTCCTTAGCTCATGTTATCAGATATGCTTATGTTAGATTTGTTCTCTGGTGATCATGGTAACTGCAGATCGTTAAAATATTCCTAGGATGACACACCGGTGTGGCAATAAAAGCCATGGTGTGTGAAGTCCTAATTTTGCCACTAAGCAGCTGATCATTTCATTCCCTTGGATGACTGAGCCTCCAATTCCTCATCATTAAAATACGGGAAGTAGAATTAGCTAATCCCTATGGATTCTCCCTGTGTCAACCATCTTTATATTCGAGATACTTGCCTCTAATGAACTTAGAGACAGAGTCAGACTAGGAGATTGAAAACAAGCTGTCGCTGTGGTCCAATCTGTTTGATGACTGTTTGCTGATGAATAATAATCAGCAGTGGGCAGATAGAACGTGTAAAATTTTTCACTAAGACCCTTATTTTATGTTTCTGTCTATAATTTTAATTCTTATTGACAATTCTGTTTGGAGCTCTACCCAAATTACCAGGGATGTGTGCACTTTTCCCCTTGAAGTTAGGTGCTCTAATTGTGGGTCCTCTTTCTGTCTTCCGCCTCGTCCTTTCAGGTCCCTTCGTCCCCTGATGCCCCTTCCTTGTGCTGGAGTGCTCACCGTAGCACAGTCTGTCCTCATGGTCCCCCGTGCCCACCTGGCTGTGATGCAAGTGCAATGAGCCACCTCGGGTTCTGCCATCCACCAGGAGAGGTGGAAATATCTCAGGTGTGGTTCACAGACTCCCTATCGGGGCGTGGAAGGGAAAGAAGCAAGGCTAGAAAGAAAATAGGGCAGGAGAGGAAGGAAGAGCACAAGGGAGAAGTAATGGGACAGAGAGATGGATGAGCAGAATGTCTCCGGAAGACAGGACTGCAAACAGAGGAGAATTTCCTATCGGGTGGGGATGAATCATCCTCACCTGTCAGCCGCCAGCCCTCTGCAAGCTGGCAGCTTCTTCCTCTTGCAGACTTCAGGTTGTTTTTAGCTGCCAGCCTTGCACGTTGGAACTGTGCACACTGCTTCAGTTAAATCTGCCAGAGGGACAAGATCCTCTCCAGACCAGCGTGGCCTGGCCAGTCATAAAGCCAGGCCCACTGTATCCCACCCCAGAACCGCTGAGCTCCTTGCTTTCAAGAGTTTCACAAGAAATAGAGCCTTGCTAGGAACTTGGTGCATGATACTTTTTTATTTCTGAGGGGCCACTATTTCCATCAATCTCTTTTCGGACAAAGAAATCCAAAACCAAATGTTTAAAGTAAGTGAGAAAAAATATGCCTGGAGTAAAAAGCATCTGGACCCTGGAACCTAGACCCTAGACCCTGTGTGTGTGTGTGTGTGTGTGTTTGTGTGTGTGTGTGTACTTTCTAGGAGGTAACTGGTTATGAGAGTCCCTGTCCTTCATTTCTCCTTGCTGCAATATGGATTTTTTGCTCATCTTTCTCCCCCTGCACCACCTTCCAGGGCAAGAGAACCAGCCCCTTCCTCCCGCCTGCTTGGCCCTGCCACTCTCTGCAGGCCTGGCCTGCCCTAACAGGGAGGGTCTGGTTGCACAGACGTCACCATCATGATGTCCCTGAAGCTCCCCACACATGTGGTTTGGGTATTCCAACTTCCCCCAGCAAAATCTGCCTCTTCCTGACCACCGAAACTCTACAGGACTTCAGGGCTGTGTCCCCCTTGGGAGGGGAGGAGGAAAGCACAGAATTCTCACCCCCAGTGCCAGCTCCCCACTCTGGAGAACTATGGGCAAAGCGAATGTGACAGTAAACAGTGCTCTGGATCATGATGCAAATGGTAATTCCAGAGAGCCCACAGCTCACAGCCAGGCTCAAGATGCTGGGACTTTCTGGAAAGAGGGCACTTAAGAGGACTGTTTGGAATCAAAGATTGGGAGGCCAGAGATGAGGGAAACCCCAGAACGTTGCCACCACTTCTGCCAGATACAAACTGCAGATAATGACTGCAGAAGCCCTGGCCCTTTCCGGGGGCTCGGATGGCTTGGCTGGCTGTGTGTTCAGAACCACAAAGAGCCCTGAGCAGGGAGGATGCTCCGAGTGCCTTCCTGGCTTTAGACACCTGAAACCCTGGCCTTGTGGTTTGAGGTAGCCCAGTGCCCCCTCCTGGAGCTTTCCAGCTGCTTCTCAAGCCAGCCACACGTTCTGCCTTTTACACCAGGGCCCCGAAGATCCCTGAGCTCACAACGATGAATTTCTGTGAGAACCAGATTGCATAGCCCCGCCTGGGGGCATTAACCAAGCCAGCCACGACAGCCACCCTGAGGCTTCCTCCCGGTCCCTTCCACTGTGCCTTGGAATCCATCCTCCTCGAGGGGAGAGGTAGAGGAACTGCAGTATTTGTGTTCTTCCATCTGGTGAGCTGTGCAGAAGGGATGGGGGCCAGGAGAGGCCATGACCTCTCAGTTTGGGTAGCTTTTGCCTCCTGGGTCTCTCTCCAAGCTTTGTTTTGGGGCCTGAAAAGACTTTCTGGGGCCCAGAGCACTGCAACCCCATGGCCCAGGCCCCTCACACACCAGTGTCATTGGGCTTTAAATGGTGCTGTGTCTCTCACCCAGACAGTGAGCTAGGACCAAGAAGACAAGGTTCTGCTGGCCCTGCTCCTGGTCGCAGAGTCAGGGAAATGGATGAGCATAGGGCCTGTGGCAGGTCTGGGGAGACAGGCTCCCTTGAGCGGCCCACGGTGTGCTCAGTGGCTGCACTGCTCAGCAGCTCCTGCCCACCAGGGGCCTCCTCCGCTGGACGCTGTCAGGTCTCGGCAGGTTATTGAGAAACAAGTATCTGACACTGAGGAAGAAAGAACACTGGGCTGTGGAATAGGGTACCTCAGTTTGGGCCCTGTCTCTGCCACTCACCCAGCTTAATTTAGCCATCTCTTGCCTACAGTAAGTGCTCAATAAATTATTTCATCTTTTTTTCAACCAGGGAATAAATACATGTCATGATCAATATGTAAATAAATATTTAACAGAGACCTATAACATGGATTTAATGAATCTTCACACTGTTGAAATCAGAAGGAGGGGCCTGCGTTGGAGAAAAAAAAAAACATCTGAATCTCAATTTCTCTACCTGTTGAGCATGTATCAATGTACCTGTACTAGAGGACAGTGTTGTGGAATAAATAAGAAGAGGCAGCTAGAACAGATTTTGAAAAGCATGCAGTTCTAATAACTTAAAATGTAAGCAAAATGTATGGTTTAAGCTAATAGTCTGGTAGGAAGATACATTCATGAGACCAGCAAGCTCTCGGGCTCACTTGATGCCTTTGTGATAAATGGATGAATGAATGAATGAAAACAATTCACTAAATTGTGAATGACTCTCTCACCTCCCCCCCCTTCCCCTTGCCCTCCCTGCACCCTTCCCCTTCCCTATTTGGATTGCCATGTGAATTTATTGCTCCTGGCAAATGAAGTCAGCTGAGATGGAAATGTTAATTTATAGAACCAGGCAGGTGTCAACACAGCTCTGATGAAATGCACCTACGTGCCATTCCAAAGCCCACTGCCTCAGAACCACTTACCATTGCAAAATGACTGTGATGGAGGTCTCGTGGCTGCTTACAGGTGACTCCTGTGTCTTACCGTCTCTGTCAGGTCCCACTGCCCATCCATCAACTTTATATGAGCCACCCGAAGGCACCCGTCTTGGTTCCACCTCCCTTCCTGGGATGTTCTTTCATCTAAAAGAGCCTCCGGGACCATTTTGCCCATCAGGACTTGTCCTTTAAGGCCCAACTCATGCTAGCCCTCCATGCATCCCCTCTCTGCTGAGTAGACTGCTCTCCTGTCTTTCCCAGGCACTTCTTTGTTCTTTCACTATTTGAATACACAAATCTCCTCTCCTGCTGGACCATAAATGCCTTAGCAGCTTACTCTCTGATGAGTTTTTAAATCACACCCTATGCTCCCCCGCTTAAAGTCGTGCCAAGAAAATGGGATTCAGAGTCGGCCAGCTCAAGTTCACATCTTAGCACCAGCTAAGCTGGCAATAGGATGTTAGACAAGTTTGACATCTCTGAGCTTCAGTTCCCTTGTCCCTGGACACCTGTGCTATGAGAATTGATGTGTGTGGCTTCACAGCCAGTCATTCCAGTTACTCTGTCTTTTGATTCTCCTTGCCTTCCTGGAACCTGTCACTTTCGGTATTTCTTTTAAAAGGATGAACACTTGTGCAATGCAACCCTCCATTCCTTCAGTGTTCAGAGCATGGCAGTAGGAGTTTTCCTGAGAGGATTAAAAGATTAGGTCTCTAATAAGACCTGAAAAGGATCCCAGCTTCCCTGTGAATGGCCATATTTTAATTACCTGTCCTTGGTGGGTACCATGATGAGTACAGATGGCTGGAGGTTACAAAAGGCCTTGGGAGTTTTCATAGTGACCAAGTTCAGTGGTATCCTTTGCCTAGGTCAGGGCTTCTACCCACTGGTCTCAAAGGAAAGCCAGTATCCTTTGAGATATGAGTAGCTGTTTTGAAATAACAAAAACCCTGAAGGGGTCCTGTGGTTCTTATATCTGCACACTGCAGCCTTTCGTCTAAGTGTCATGGGGCATACTAGCTTATTAAAGGCTCTGAGAAGTCCTGTAACAAAGAAATCTTTTAAGTTTGCTCAAGAATTTCCTAAGTTTATTTTACTTCTTACTGAGGGTGGGCAGCCTGGAGCCACAGCTGTGACTTCCAGCCAGAGGGCAGTCAGGTGCCTGCAGTGACCCTGCCTTTCTTTCTCTAAAGAAGCTATCCAAGAGCTGGCTCTTTTCCCAGAGGAACCAAAACAGGGCTGGCCAGTGGTGAGGCTCACTTCTGCAAGGTTCAGAGGAAGGGAGCTGGGGCACTTCGGACGTTGCGGCTGTGTGTGTGCTGTCAGCTCCTGGCACCCAGGTGTGTACCTCTCTGCTGGGCACGTAGCCCTGGAGCATTGTCAATATGGGGACCTTGACCTTGAGTGCCCCTTCACTGCAACTTGCCACAGTTGCCTGGCTTGCTCTTATGTGTTTTCCCTTCCTGGCTATTTTGCCTTATCCTTCTTTGCATTTTTCAGTTTTCCTCTGTGGTCAATGTTACCTGTCTTTTTATCTTCCATCCCGTTTTTCCCTCTGTGAGATACCCACCAACTCTCCTTTTGATCTAGAGTATCGTCCACACTCCCACCGGTGTTTCTGAATTTGACCCTGGGACATGACCTGCTTTTGAGCCCAACCAGTGGTCTTGCTGTCTCCCACAAGGACCCCTCCGGGGCAGCTGTTGTCCTGAGCATGATCACTTCAGTGAAAATTCTGCTTTTTTTCCAAGTGGAAATACTTTACAGTATTTCTTCCAAGCCCACAGAGAAGGAATATAAAAAAGAGCAGCAGGAGCAACAGTAAAATCACAAGGAGATACAGTCAAAGCCAGGGGCAGACTTTGTGTTCACGATTTCATCCCCGGATGCAGCAGTGGCAGCACTGGCCGCTCCAGTGGCAGCTGTCAGTGGCCAGGGCATAGCCCATGTGCTCTGGGCCCTCCCTAGACCTCACGTGATCCCAGGTGTGCATGCTCGGCCTTGTCAGAGTACAGCGGCCATCATTAACCATTCTCCACCTCCGTTGCCCCTGCGGTTCCTTCTTTGCTTTGCTCTTGGCTGATATCCTCTCCTCCACATGTTGGTCATCCTGCTTCTTCCCTGGCCCCTGCCCAAGATGCACTTCATGGTCCTTTCTCTCTCCTTCCCTTCCTGACCTCTCAGAGGGGCCCAGGTCGGGCTGACATGAGTTGAGAGCTTGGGGCAATGAACACCCTTACATACACCGCAGATACTCCTTCTCGCCCTTCACACCCTGCTGAGATCCTCCTCGGAGAGGCCAGCCTTCTGCCCCTGTTTATCTTCTTGAACAGCTCATCACTATGTTTAAAGTGTCATGCTTGTTTGCTGATTAACACCCTTTTCTCCCCACCAGAGCGCAAGCTTCATGAGAGCTTTCTTGTTCACTTTTCTTTCTTGTTCACTCTTTCTTTCTTTTATTGTTCACCACTATATCTCTAGGGCCTGGAAAAAGCCAGGCATGTTGGAGAAGTTCTACTAGGAGGGGAGAGGGAAGGAAGCAACTGAAGAAAGAAGGGAAAGATGGAAAGAAAGGGAGGAAGGAAACGTATAGGGAAAGGTAGGCATAATTTGTAGTACTTACAAATCTTAACTCATTGAATCCCTCTAACAGCCCCATGGCAGAGCTACTATTATCTCCACTTTACAGATGGGGAAATGAAGGCATGGTGAGTAGGTGGTTGGCAAGTGGTCAGGAAGAACCTCAGATGCTGGGCTCCTAGGCACCATGCTCTGAGCCTGGCATGACCTGCAGGAGGCTGGAGTCCTTCTGGGGCAACTGGCACCCAAGCCATTGTACCTAGGAGTGTCACCACTGGGGGAGGAGAGAGCTTGGTCCTTTCCCCACTGTGCCAGGGATGTCTCCACTGGGGGGAGGAATGAGTTAATGTTCACTTGGGCCTACTGTGGAAGTCATGGTTGCATGTGTGATTGCACTTCATGTTCATCACAGCCCTTTGAAAAGTGTCACTATTGTCACCCCTAACAAACATGGACTCTGAGACAGAGACTGGGGGACTGGACAGTCAGAAGCGGATGCAGGGTTCAAACCCACATCTTCTGACTCCTAACCCAGGGGTCTGCACATCCCTTGTGCTTCCACTAGACACATTCCTTTTCAATTTAGTGGCGCACCTTCCCGGTAGGAACTTAGTGTCTACACACATCTCGTGGATGTAGAGTTGATTGGTTATGAGATCATTTCTATGAAATATTGAGCACCGGACCCTCAGGAAGGGAAGTATGATGATGAGAAGAGAGCGGTAATGGTGCTGTTAATCAGAGACAGTAATCCCTACTAATATATCGTCCCTCCCAGGTAGCAAAATGTTCTAATTCAGCTAAACATCTCATCTCCTTGAAAAGGCCCTTGAGAAGTAAGTGATGTGAATGTACAGGATTTCAAGGAAGCTATTTAAAAAGCTATTTGGGGCGGAAGACTTGTCATTTTGCCCCAGTTGCCTTAATTCTCCCTGTAACTGGTCACCTCTCCTGGCTACAGGGAAAGTTAGCATAAAAATGGCCAAAAAGTTTTCCCAGGGGAGACTTTCTTCTTCCAGCCTTCAATTGAGCAAACAAAGGCCTGTGGAGGGTGATGATTCACCAGGGGCTTCTGTGGTGACTAGAACCATTGTGGTTCCTCCCCTCACTGGGCTCACATACAGTGGAGGAAATAGATATTGCTTAAATAATTATTTGTACAGATAAAGAATGGATTTGATTCCCAACACTGGTTTTGCTGGGATTAGATTTAGCCTTTGATTTCAGAACCTCTAAGAGGTCCCCAGAGTGCTCTGTCCGCCCACTCCATGATGCCTGACATTCTTTTGCCTTTGAGTGGGACCTCCTGCATATCAGGTGGACAAAAACACTAAAACATGAAAATTTGGTTACCACAGGGAAAGAGAGCTCTGGGATTTAATTTGGTAATAAGGTGTAAATGGCTACTATGGTGTCCTTCCCAAGAGCAGGTTTCGATGGGAGGGGAGAACCTGCAGAGTCAGGGACTATGGAGGATAAGGGAGGAAATCATGCAAGCACATTCTCCCACATCACATTTTTGGCCAGTGAGGCCAGAACTGTGTGGAGGAAGCCAGAATTTTTTTTTTAATTTAATTGTATTGGTACATTCTAGGTGTACAATATAATGACATTCATCATTGGAAATTTGCACCTTTACATGATCTCTCTTGGTTCTTATTTTTCACCCTTCCCCTGCCCTCCCATCAACCCCTTTATCCCTCCCTATTTACAAAGACTTTGTTTCCATTTTTTCATTTTCTCATATTCTATTCCATTCTTTCCCTTCAACTACCCCTCCCATTTCACCTTCCCCTTTGCCCCTTTTCTTCCTATTTCACATGACCTATTATACCTTTTAGTCCTTATTTACACTTTCAGTTTCTCACACTAGAGAAACTATTTGGTATTTACACATGTGTGTGCTATATATTCCACTTAAGAGTATCATCTCAATGTGCATCCATTTAGCTATAAATGTCTCTAATTTCTCATTTTTTATGACTGAGTAGTACTCCATTTTATTTTTTTTAAAACCCCACATTTTCTTTATCCAATCTCCAGTTGATGGGGAATTGGGCTGTTTCCAAGTTTTAGCTATTATAAATTGTGCTGCTATGAACATGGGTGCACATATATCACTGTGGTATGATTCTTTGAATTCTTTGGGGAAGATCCCCAGCAGGGGAATAGCCAGGTCAAATGGGACTTCCAGTCCTAGTTCTTTGAGGTATCTCCATACAGATTTCTGCAGTGGTTGCACCAGTCTACACTCCCACCAGCAGTGGAGCAGGGTTCCTCTTTCCCCACAGCCCCGCCAGCATTTGTTATTGGTTGATTTCATGATAGCAGCCATTCTTTCCGGGGTGAGGTGGAATCTCAGCATTGATTTCATTTGCATCTCTCAAATGACCAGTGATGCTGAACATTTTTTCATATGTTTATTTGCCATTTCTTCTTCTTTGTCTGAGAAATGTCTGTTTCATTTCAGATGCCCATTTTTGGATTGGGTCTTTACATTTGGGAGGTCCGATCTTTTTAAGTTCTTTATAGATTCGAGATAGTAGACCTTTGTCTGAGGAATAGCAGGTGAAAATTTTTTCCCACATTGTGGATTCGCTCTTCACACTATTGGTGGTTTCACTTGCTGTGCAGAAACTTTTTAATAAGAAGAGATCCCACTTGTTGATTGTTTGTGCTAGTTCATGGGCAACTGAGGTTTTGTTCATAAAATCTTTTCCTACACCAATGTCTTCAAGAGTTCTACCTAACCTCTGTTCCAGCTGGTTCAGCGTTTTTGTTTTAGTATTTCGATCTTTAATCCACTTTGAGAGATAATCCATGGTAAGAGATATAGGTCTAGTTTCAATCTTTGGCAAGTTGAAACCCAGTTTTTCCAGCACCACTTATTAAAGAGGCTATCTTTCCTCCAGTGAGGGTATTTAGCCCCTTTGTCGAAGATGAGGTGGCTGAGTGTGTCTGGAGTTGTTTCTGCATCTTCTAATCTGTTCCACTGGTCTTCAGGTCTGTTTCTTTGCCAGTACCATGCTGTTTTTAGCAAAGTAGCCTTGTAGTATAGTTTCAAGTTGGAGGTTGTGATACTCCTTGCCATGTCTCTGTTGTCTAGAATTGCTTTTGCTATTCTAGGTCTTTTCTTCTACCAAATGAATTTTTGGATTGTTTTCTCAAGGTCCGTGAAGTATGTAGCTGGAATTTTAATGAGGATTGCACCGAATCTATATAGCAATTTTGGAAGTATGACCATTTTCACTATGTTGATTCTTTCTACCCAGGAGTGAGGGATGTCTTTCCATTTTCTGATATCATCTTCAATCTCTCTTTTCAGAGTGCTATAGTTTTCAGAGAAGAGGTCTTTGATTTCTTTTGTTAGGTTGATTCCTAGGTATTTCAGTTTTTCGGATGCTATTGTGAAAGGAATTGTTTGCCTTATTTCTCCCTCAGTGAGTCTGTTGTTTGTGTAGAGGAAAGCTATTGATTTTTGTGTGCTGACCTTGTGTCCAGCTACTTTACTGAATTTGGTTATTTATTAAGTCTAGAAGACTTTTGGTGGCGTTCTTGGGGTCTTCTATTATAGAGTATCATGTCCTCTGCAAATAATGACAATTTGAATTCTTCATTTCCTATCCTTATTTCTTTTATTTCTTTTGCTTGTCTAATTTCTGTGGCTATTGTTTCCAAGACTGTATTGAACAGGAGTGGTGATAGTGGACATCCTTGTCTTGCTCCTGATTTTAGTGTGAAGGATTTCAGCTTTTGACCATTTAGTATGATATTGGCTCTTGGTTTTTCATAGATGGCTTTTATCAGATTGAGGTAGAGACCATCTGTTTCAATTTTTGTAGGGTTTTTATCATAAATGTGTGTTGGATTTTGTCAAATGCTTTTTCTGCATCTATTGAGATGATCATATGGTTTTTGTCCTCAACTCTATTGATATAGTGTATTACACTGATTGATTTGCATATGTTGAACCATTCCTGCATCCCTGGGATGAATCCCACTTGGTCAGGGTGTATGATGTTCTTGATGATCTTCTGCATTCTATTTGCCAGTATCTTAGTAAGGATATTTGTATCTATGTTCATTTGTGAGATTGGCCTATATTTCTCTTTTTTGGTTGGGTCTTTCTTTGCTTTGGGGATCGAGGTGATGCTGGCTTCCAGGAATGAATTCAGTAGTATTGCTTCCCTTTCAATTTCGTTGAAGAGTTTAAACAGTAGTGTCAATAGTACTTCTCTAAATGTCTTGTAAAATTCAACAGTGAAGCCATCAGGACCGGGCTTTTCTTAGTTGGTAAGTTTTTAATTATGTTTTCAATTTCATTGATTGATATTGGGTTGTTTTGAATTTTTAGGTCTCCTTCATTCAACTTTGGTAATTCATACGTTCTCAAAGTAGGTATTGATGATCCTCTGGATATCTGTTGGGTCCATTGTAATTTCATCCTTTTCATTCCTAACTGCATGGATTTGGGCCTTTCCTTTCCTTTTTTTGATGAAGTTGGCTAAGAGTTTGTCAATTTTGTTTATTCTATCGAAGAACCAACTCTTACCTTCACTGATCTTTTGTATCATTCTCTTAGTCTCCATTGCATTGATTTCTGCTCTGATCTTTATAATTTCCAGCCTTGTATAAGCTTTGGGTTTATCCTGGTCTTCTTTTTCTAGAAGCTTGAGGTTCAGCATCAGGTTGTTTAATTGGGCTCGTTCTGTTTTCCTAATATGAGTATTCACTGCTATGAATTGCCCTTGTAAGACTGCTTCCATTGTGTCCCATAGATTCCGATATGTTGTATTGTCATTGTCATTGTCATTTAATTGAAGAAACTGTCTGATTTCTTCTTTAATTTCCTCTGTGACCCATTGGTTATTCAGAAGTGTGTTGTTCAATTTCCATGTGTTTATGAAATTTTTTCAGTTTCTTTTGCTATTGATCTCCAATTTCATCACACTCTGGTCTTGATAATATACAGGGGATAATTTCAATTCCTTTGCACTTACATAAACATGTTCAATGAGTGAGTATGTGGTCTATTTTGGAGAATGACCCATGTGCAGCTGAAAAGAATGTGTATTCTGATTTTGGGAAGGAACACGCTGTAAACATCTGTTAAGTTCATTTGTTCAAGAGTTTGATTGAGTTCTAGCATTTTGTTGTTTATTTTTGTGTAGTTGATCTGTCTATTTGTGACAGTGGGGTATTGAGGTCCTCCACTACTATTGTATTAGTGGTTATTTGATTTTTCATGTCTGTTAGTATTTGTTTTATATAGTCGGGCACACTAGTGTTTGGTGCATATATATTTATGATTGTTATCTCTTCCTCTTGGATTGTTCCCTTTACAAGGATGTAGTGTCCTTCTTTGTCTCTTTTAATCACTGTTGGTTTGAAATCCACTTGATTTGCAAAGAGGATAGCTACTCCTGCTTTTTATCAGGTTCCCGTCACACGGCGTATTGTTTTCCACCCTTTAACTTTCAGTCCATTCGTTTCTTTTTGCATTAAGTGTGTTTCTTGTATGCAGCATATTGTTGGATCTTGCTTCTTGACCCATTCTGCCAGTCTATTTCTTTTGATTGGTGAAGTGAGACCATTAACATTGATGGTTGGGCTGTGGATTTAGCTCAGTGGTTTCACCGCCTGCTGCACAAGTGGAAGGACCCGAGTTTGATCCCTGGTACCAAAAAAAAAAAAATTGATGGTTATAATTGATGTGTATCATTGTCATGACTTTTTCTTTTTGTTGGATTCTCCCCCTTTATGTTTGGTTTCTTGTCATGCCCAATGGTTTCATTCCGCTGGACCTCCTGGAGTTGTGATCTTCATTGTCTTTTCCTAGGATATTGTCTAAAATTTTTGGAGTGGTGCTTTGGTATTCATGAAGTTCCTAAGGTGCTCTTTGTCATGGAAGTATCTTATTTCTCCATCTATTTTGAAGGATAGTTTTGCAGGGTACATTAATCTGGGTTGGAGGCTGTTTTCCTTTAAGGCTTGGAATACATCACTCCAAGCTCTTCTTGCCTTGAGGGCTTGCATTGAGAAGTCTGCTGTGATTCAGATGGGCTTTCCTTTGTATGTGATTTGTTTCTTTTCTCTAACTGCTTGTAGAAGTTTGTTCTTCTGTTGGTCTGGAATCTTAACAATTATATACCTATGTGTAGATTTTTTTGATCAAAGCTATTTGGAGTTCTATATGCCTCACTTATCTGTATATCGAGTTCTTTTCCCCTGCTTGGGAAATTTTCTGCCATCACTTTTGTGAACAGTTTTTTTTATGTCGTCTTCACTCTCTCCTGTTTCTTCATTGACTCTGATCAGCCTTATGTTAGTCTTCTTTGCATCATTTAGAAGCTGCTGGATTTATTTCTCAAGGTCCCTTACAATTTTAAAGCAATTTTTCTTTTCCTGGTCACTAATTGCATTCTTATCTTCTATATCTGAAATTCTGTCCTCACTTTGTCTCATTCTGCTGTGTAGACTTTCAGTGGAGTTTTTAATCTCCTGGAAATCTATTTGCATCTGTTTAATGGATTCCATTTTTTCCTATGTTGAGATTTCATCATGTTCCTCAACTCCTCTATTTTCTTTTTATCTGTGTCCTCTGTAGATTTATTAATCATGTCTTGCCCTATGGGCACAATCTCTGCTGTTATTGAGAAATTATTTCTGATTTCATTTTTTCCAGATCCTCTTTTGTTGCTAGTTCAGGGTGTCCAAGTGGCTGAGTATCAGAGTGTTCCATCTTGTTTCCCTTTGGGGTTACTGTAGGTGATCTGAAAGTCTGGTTTTGAGGCTTGCTTACATGTCTTCTCATTTTGATGGGGGTTGGGGTGTGCTGCTGGCTCCAGAAAGGCTGACCTCCCCTGTACTGGGAGTGGTGCCACCCAGCCCAGAAGCCTCCTCCTCTGTGGAGGAGGCCAGAATTTGATTGATGAGATTGAGAGAGGATGAGGAGGGGGATGAATGAGAAGGAAAGTGTTCCTGTGTTAAGTTCCAAGCAGACACCCTCTGGGCTCAGGGCTCCTCCTCTAATAAGTAAAAGGAGCTACACTGAGCACACAGGGAGCTCAACCAGCCTTTAGCTGCAAGGAGTTTACACCCCAGGCAGCTGGCCTGTTGAACCACTGGACAGAGGTGTCTGCAACCAGCCTTGGCCACAGGCTTTGCCCATGCTGACCCCAGAGCAGGTGGCTGGCTGAGCCACTGGGCAAGGTGTTTGCAATCTGACACCAGCCAGCCTTGGGCTCCTGCTCTGCCCATGCTAATCCCAAAGGGAGCACACTGCTTACTTCAGTCTCCTAACTGCAGAGGGGACTCTGAGAACACCTAAGCTGAGGGATTCTTTATCTCCCAGGCCTGGAGCCTGTTACAGTCTATTGAAAGCTATGGACCCCTATGTTTATGTTCATACGGACATGAACAGCAAAGTCTACATGTGATTTTTTTCTTTAGTCATAAAACCCAGCCTAGATGAAAGTGAAGATATGGAGAGCTTCATTTTAATTAGAAAATTGAGGCCCAGGGCCTCTCCATCCATTCCAGTGACCTTTCTTTCTATCATTCCTGGTCTACCATGAGTCACTTACTACATCCAACTAGAATCTTTAGGCATAAATAAGGGCCATACAGCCTAGAATTTTCCAGGGCAGTCCAGGTCCCACACCCTCTGACTCCATAAAAAAATTTAGACTTGTCACTCTATGCATCCTGATTTGAGGTTTTGAAGAATAGTCTCTCCAGACAGGGGCATAAACCCATCTGCAGGCACACGAGGGCCCTCAATTAACAGTGGCCACAGTACTGAGGAATAGAATGGAGTTCTCATGGGTATATAGTGCATCTCCTCTTAAAAGATGTTGATTCTGTGATCTATCTTCAACCAAATGGGGAGAGGGCAGCCAATGCTGAGCTGGGCTGAGACTTCACTGGGGTGTCCTGGTGGGGTCCAGGGCCAGAGCTGGCCCTGTGGCACTTCCCTGCCACCTCTGTGTCTTCCACCTGCTCCGGTTTGGCCAAACTAGACTTACCCAGGCTCTGGATATTGCCAAGCTTTTCCTAATGGAGTTGCTTCAGCCATGTCCCTGTGCCTCTGTGTGCCAGGATAATGCAGCTGAACATGATGGTCAGTGCCAGGCAAAGTGGTACATGTGTTTATGGGTGGGGCAGGGAGCATGTAATAGGGAGAATGCATACCAGGAAATAAAGAGCCACAGAGCCCAAAAGGGACACCGAGCCAGTCTCATTAATTATCCCTCCCTCCTCTTTTTCCTGTCTGCTTCTCTGCCCTTCACCCTGGAAAGTTACTTTCCTGATGACTGTCACTGTTAATTTATATGAGAGATTGGACCAAGTGAACACCACCCACCCATCACCCCAGTTATGATGACTAGGGCAATGGGAGGGGTGGCAGGATTGATTGGGGCCACCTGCATTAGCCGGACCTGGTGTTCAGCTACAGGGGATGCTGAGCTGTGTCCTCTGGCTGACTGCTCTCTTCTTGCACTGTGGTTGGCTGTCTCAGTCCTGAAGTAAGTATATGGTGGGCCAAGGTTGTACAAGTGTCACTGTAGAAACTCACATTAACCAACTCCACTTGAGTATATCCTGAGTGAAGAACAAGCATGATTTTTCTCTTGCCCACAGGGTCTCTCTAAGCATGCTTCTGGAACAGCCTGTGAACTCTGAAACTTTGAAGTGTGGTGTGGAGTGGTATATTGGTCAACTTTTCCATTCCTGAGACAAATCTGACATACACAACTTAAAAGAAAAGTTTGTTTTGGCTCACAGATTCAGAGGTTTTAGGCTATGTTCCCCAGGCTCCAAGGCAGAAACATTAGTGGAAAGGCATGCTGTGGGAAAGCTGCTCACCTCATGGTGGCCAGGAAGCAGAGTGAGGGGAAAGAGCCAAAGAGGAAGGAGCTGGGGTCCAGATATACTCCCGCTAGACACACCAAAGCATGCTATACTGATCTCCTAGGTGTCTCTTAAGCCAGTCAAATTGACATTCAAGATTAATACCACAGATTAGGATCACAGATACACCTCATCAACATCGAATACCTGCCTACAGGAGCTGGGTAGAGCCAGGACAGAGAAGGGACTCAGAATGGATTCTAATCCTGGCTGTACCTTCAAAGATTGCTTGGGCAAGTTACCTAACCTCTCTGAGCCTGGTTTCCTTATTTGGAAAAAAATATACCCATTTCTTATGATCAATCATTATGTGGATTAAATGACTCTTTATATTTGAAGCTTTTTGCAAATTCAAGAGCCAGGATGTATCAGGGGGTGGACTAAAGCCATAGTTCCTCCCTCTCATCTACTGCATAAAATTCACTCTTGTTTCAGTCAGATCCTGTGGATTAAATTTGAAAATGGCCATCATATCTGAGAAGATAAATTACCAGTGGCTAACAGAGTTCATGTCAGCAATAAGAAGATAATTCTACTTGCCATCAAAGAAAATTCTCACTTCATTTTTGTTATACTCTCACCCTAGAGGGGTGGAAAATTTAAAGCTAAGCAAAAAGAAATTGCAGGAAATTTATATTTATAAAGCATGCTATCGTAATATTTTCTGTGTTAAGTGACTTTGCAACCATTTTATGGGATAATCTGCCTAGTTTAACCAATGGTAAACTTTTGAAACTTTGTTTCATAAAAGAGAAAACATAAGGGCAAAGGAGGTGAGAGGGGAGAGAGAGAGAGAAAAAAATGTTTAAAAACAAATAAATTAGAAGGGTTGTAGCTCAATGGTGGAGCTACCATGTGAGCCCTTGGTTTGATTCCCAGCATTTAAGAAGAAAGCAAATTAAAAACAACACCTAGTTAGAATGTTCCACGCCTGAAGTTTCATATTTTAATTAAATCTCTTTGTCTCAAATTATTTTCGAAAAACAAATGGGATTCCCCATGGGAAATAGTTATATGATGGAAACTTCCTAGTTTTGAGAAGGAGGAAGTCAATACAGCCTGACTAGAGCAGTGCATCAGATGAGTTCTAGCTTGTTACAAAATCAGTTTTCTGTGCAAAGACCTTGGGTTCAATCTCCAGTACTAAAAATGAAAAAAGAAAAGATTTTTGTGTCCACTAATCCACATATAACTTCTAGCTGGTCTTGAATATTATTATAATTCTCTGCTCTTTATTATAACCATGGTAAAACATAGTGAACCTGGCACTGAACAAAATACCTTTCTCTGTTCCTCTGCTTAGAAAAATCCAATAATTAGACCTTCATTTTTAAATTTTGCCATCTAGAAACAAGAAGTGCCCATAAATCTTCTAAGACAAAAATCAAATGCAGCCTACTTAATTACCAATGAGTAAACAAAGTGATTCTTCCTCCATAAGATCCCCCAACACATTCATAATTCGCTAATTAAACAACCATAGAGACAATTATTCAACGTAAAGAGGAGAAAGAGAAGCGAAGAGGGAGGGACGAGGAGTATTAGCAAACATACATTGCTTTCAGCTGGGGAGGTAATGGGCTGTTCCAGAGGGAGAGTAATTAGAGGATGGAAAATAACCCAAGGAAGATGGTGTCATCTGCAGACAACTCTATGATCTGAAGGCATGCCTTTGTCCTTTCTACTAGTTTACCTGCTCCTTCCTTGGCCACCTTGAAAGTTTGGTAGACTCACTGATGTATCATTGGGGTGACTATATTTTCCCATTCACATGAGATAATCTGTTTATACCAGTGTCCCCAAGTAATTATTAATATGCTCCTTTTCACTCTCAAAAAGGCCCTTGTCTCCATAATAGATTAAATGGCCAGCCAGTGTATCCAGCAGGGAGAGTGAAAGGGCATAAACTTCTAAGTCAGCATGGATGAGTGGTGTCAATGGTAGCTGCCGGGAATGCTGTACTGAGAAGAATTCTGAAGTCATGCTGTGGCTCTGCAGCTAAATCCAGTTCCTGGCAGCACCTGCCCTGGAGTCAGCAAAAAGGAGGCAGCACACTGGTGTAATAGGATGGGTAGAGCTCAGGAGATCTGGGTAGGGCAGCTCTGCTCCTACTTTCTCATGTCATTTCCCCCATCTGACATCAAACCAGGTTGCTTGCCTTCAATCCCACAACTCTAATCTAATCCCATGACTCTACTTCAATCTTATGATTCTAATATAATCTTGCACCAAGTGGGAAATTGTGCTAGATGACATGGGAGCTGCTTTCCAAACTTAACATTATGTGATCCTATGATGATTTCACAGAAGGTCCTTTTTGCCCCAACATGAAACTACACTTTGGGACTGATGCCAATGTAATCACAATCACATGACTCAGACTTTATTTTCATCATTTTGTAGATAAAGAAATTAAGGCTAAGAAAGATTAGGTCATGGGACTCTGGGCTTAGACTGCTTAAGTGCAAACACTCACCATAGCACTTAAAATCTGCATGGTTTCAGCAAATTAGCTTAATCTTTCAATGCCTCAATTTCCTCGCCTGTAGGTTAAGGAAAATGTACTTACTCTCATAGGGCCATTGTGACGATTAGATGAGATACTTCATGAAAGTCTTTGAAACATTGGTTGGAATACAAAATGCATGTAACAAATGAGCTGAGGGAAGAGGCAGTGGTGGTGGTCGTGACAGTGGTAGAAGCCTGGTAGTCAGTACACCCAACAGGTAAAGGGCTTTTCTCAGATGCTGTGACCCCAGAATTCATTGCACCCTGTCTACCTTAGGATTTACCATCCAGAGGAAGTAGAAATAATAATGAAAAATAAAGACAATCTTCAAGGAGATATTTTCCCCACCTAAGAGTGCTGTAGTTTGGATGTTGAGTATCACCCATAGGCCATGTGTTGAATGTTTGTCCCCCACGGTGGTGTTACTGGGGGGTGATGGAACCTTTAGGGGTGGGGCCTAGTAGAAGGTCTTCCCGTCATTAGGAATGAGCCTTCAAAGAAGACTGTGGGCTCCGGGCTCTTCCTCTTTTGCTTCCCAGCCACACACTTCCACTAGAGACCCAAAGCAATGGAGTCAGCCATAGACTGGGACCTGCAAAACCGTGAGCCTTTTCTTTATAAATTGATTATCCCAGATATTTCAGGATAGTGACAGAAAGCTGACTAACACAAGCACTGAGAGGATTAGCTGGGGAACTAAAACTCCTCTCTCCTCCATGTCAGACCATTCCATTAACATCAAAGGCAAGGTGGAGGGGGCTGTGTTGGCCATTATTGTGCCTGTGGACCCACAGTGACTGGGCGAGTGGACCAAGCTCATGTTCACATACTGTTCTCTTCTCCCCCTCTCTCAGAGAACACTACATTAAGATATCAGTGTTCCTTCAGTGACCCATGCTCATTACGTGGTTCCATATTTGTCAGAAAACTTTCCCTCAGTCCCTAGGTGGCAACATTTCATGCTCCATTAATGCTGTTGTTAGTACCTCAGGGCCTTGCTCACAGCTCTGTGTCTTTCCTTTTTGCTGGATCTGTTCAAATTTTAAGACATTACAAGAAATATCTCGATTAGTCAAGCTCCTATGTGCTCCATGAATACTGAATGGGCACCCTGCCCATCCTTCCATGGAGAAGGGAAAAACTGAGACAGGAAAAGAAGGGAACAGATAGGATGGGTAAGAAAAAGAAAAGGCAAGCTACAAGGGCAGAGGGGAGAGGAAAAGTAAAAAAAAAAAATGGGAGAAGATATGGGGAAGGAGAGAAAAATCATCTTATCCAGAATGTAGACATGAAGATGTGGTCATTTTTCACTCAGTATAAGACAGACTCATTTCTTTCTTGGATATTTGATGTCTTGGATAAAAATATATCAACTAATGGTATCTCAGGATTGCAGAGCACTATGATACTTTGCAGAAAGGCTGGGCATGGAGCTGTGCTGACCTGTGGTAGGGCAAGTTTGGGGGGCTTTGCTGAGAGTAGGGGCCCAGAACATCACAGCACAGAAACCTTTTTCTCCAGGACATTCCAGAACACCAGGGCCCTCTGCCTGCTTCCCTCTTCTGATGGCACTGTGGAGTGTCAAGGTGTGTTTAGGCACTGCCACCCTAGGGGAGGGGCTAAGAAAATGAGGGAAGCCTCTCCCAGGAGGCAGAGGCAGCAGAGAAACATTCTTGAAACTAATGAGGGCCAGCAAGGGGTAGGTGTTAACATTATGAAGGGCCAGGCATCTTTTGAGCAGTGTTGCAGGCAGGTGGCCCTCCACTGGCCATCAGTAGCTCCACTGCATCCTCATCAGGACGCAGGTCCCACAGAACTCACCGGGTAACTGGCTGCTGAAGCAGCCTCTGGCCATTAACCTCCCTTAGAGGGAGTGCTCAAGTCCTGCAGATGGGTCAGAAACCTCAGCAGCAAGGCAGGGAACTGGTTAAAGTGCAGTACCCCTACCCATGCTATTCAAATGCTATAAGGTTACTGAAAGTGATAGTGTAGATAAGATTGACTAATGCACAAGATGTTTAAAACCTATTGTTCAGCAAAAATGAAGGAGGCTATAAAATAATATGAGCAATGTGATCACAATTTTGGAGAAATACACACGCAAAGGAAATAGATTAATCACACACACCACGATGATATCCATGGTTAACTTCAAGAAAGTACAATGTTGCTCGTTTTTATTTCCTCCCCTTTTTTGTCTCAGAGGTTTTGGAAATTTCTAACATGAAATTTTTTATCTTTGCTACTAGAAAATAAAATGACCAAGATTATAAGGAGAGACACAAGTTTAGCTAAGGAAACTGCATGGGGGTCAGGAGTGCGTCTCTGGCAGGCAGGATCTGAAGGAGGGAGGTGGTCAGCAATAAGTGTGGCTGGCTTCTTATTGGCTCCTTGAAAGCAAACCCAGGGGTTATACCATGAGAGCAGGAAACCATGGCCTTTACCTTTGCAATTTAACCTTCCAACACCAGTCTTTAGCCTCTTGCTTTAAATGCGCTTACCTTTTTTCCAGCCTCTCCTCATTTGCAATGCTCAGCTTTTAATCTGTGGTCCCCTCAAAGCTTTGTCGTTCACTTGAAAGACCTAGTGAAGGCTGAAATACACAGTGCTGGGACAAATGAAAGGTCACAGAAATGAGAAGAGAAACTTTCCAGGCTGTTCAAGAAGGCCCCAGAAGACTTAGGATGTCCAGTAATGATTTGGCGAGAGAAGTATTACTTGCTTTGTTTGAGGGGGCATCTCTGATCCTCTATGGTATTGTGCAGGAGGGAAGAGACCATTCCCCATGTTTTTAAATGCCTCCATGGGCTGAGGAATCAGCAAGAGCCCATGGAAAAGCCTAAGGAAGTAGGATCCAGGTCAGAGCTGAGCTGGAAGTTCATTTGTGAAAAATGACCCAGTAAGGCTGTTTTCATATACCCACTGGATTTCCAACTTTCACCCATCAGGGCACCAAAAATGTATCAACTCTATGCAAAATGCAGGGTTAAAAGTCGTGGAGTCCAAATATAAGAGCAGCCTTCCCCCATCTGTGAAGGACTGCCAGTCTAATCAAGAAGGCAGGTTGTAACAAACCTAGGCGTTGTGGTTTATATCTGGATGTCCCTCCAAACTTTATTTGCTCATAGCTTGGGCTTTAGGAAGGTGATTGGATTATAGCTAACTTAGCTTATAGCTGACTTGCTGTTAGAAGGCAGGGTCTGGTTGGAAGGGGCAGGTCACTGTGGGTGTGACCTGGAAGGGTATATCTCCCTTCCTGGCTCTTTCCATGGCTCTGCTTGCAGGAGGTCATGACTTAAGCAGTTTTCCTTTGCCAAGCCCTCGCACTATGCATGTTTTCTGTCCTGAAGCCAGCCAAGTATGGGCTGGAACCTCTACCACTTTGACACAAAATAGACCTCTCTTCCTTTAAGTTGTGGATGTTGAATACTGTGTCTCAAGAATGAGAAAGTGACTAAGACACCATGAAAAATTAATATTATCAGAAACAGCAAGCACGAAATGCCACAAAATGGTTAGTATGTGATTAAGAGCCAAGGGAGTAGCATAGGCAGAAAACACTGAGCCTTTACGAATACCTAAAGTCTAAGAAAGAAGAAGCAGATATTACAGGGTTGGGGCAGGGTAAGGATAATTTAGGTATATTCTTAAAGGAATATACCTAACTTGTGTTTGAAAAGCAGTGAGAGAGTGTAGCAGGTCCCTGCAGTCATGGTTGGAAAGGTGGTGTATTTGCTAGTTTGTGTTGCCTAACAAAGTGCCCTGATACATAGTGGTTTAAACACATTTAGCTCATATTTCTGCAGCTTAGTCATTTGGGTTGGGTTCAGCTGGGTGGTTCTTCTGGACCTGGAAGAGTACAACTGGTCAAAGCCGGGTCTCTCAAGTGTCTGCAGTCAGCCAATGGATAGCGAGTCTGTTTCCCCTAGTGGGCAGGGCTGGCATGATCTAGTCCTTGTTCCATGTGGTCAGTTCCTCCTTCTCTAGCAGGCTACATTGGACCTGTTTGTGTGGGAGAAGGCGGCTCCCTGTGTGAAAGAGAAGCTGCAGAGCTTCTAGAGCCCTGGGCTTAGGTACTGCACAATGTTACTTCTGCAGTATTCTCTTGGTCAGACAAGTGACAGTCAGCTCTGATTCCATAGGTGAGGAAACCAACACTGCTTCTGGATGAGCTGAAAAATACTGTGGCCTTTTTTGCCATCCTCCACAAGTGGATGGTTGAATTGAGCTCTAGGCAAAAGACATGTTCATAGGAGGGACACAGAAGTATGTAACAAGCTAGACCATGCCAGTCAATGACCTGTGCCACTCTGCAGCAAAGGCTTATCAGTCTGCAGCTGGATGAGAACAGCAGGAAGAGTGCAGTGTGTATGTGCAAGTGATGGAGGTGCAGATGGAATGGGCACAGCCAACTGCTCTTCATCCTGGGATTGATGCTCCTCCCTTTTATGAAATGAAAGGAATGATAAATACTCATTATTATTTGTAATATTTCTTCTTCTTCTTCTTCTTTTTTTTTTTTTTTGTTTGGTACCTAGGATTGAACTCGGGAGCTTGCACTTGTGAGGCAGGCGGCCGAACTGAGCTAAATCCCCTGCCCTGTAATATTTCTTCTTGGCAGAACAAAAAGTCCCCAATCTTATGTCTTTCCCCAACAGTTATTTTGTATTTTACTGATCCTTGGAATTTTGACAAGAATCCAGGCCTCACTAGATTACTAAAATTGAAGATTCCCAGAAAAGAGAGATGGCTGGCTGCAGACCTGTCCAAATCTGGAAGGCTCCCCAGTGGAGGTGGGAGCCTGATCTGGCTGAGGATGCCTAGCATTTTGTGAAGCATATTTGAGAAATCAAAGTAATGTCCACTTTGGAATGTTTATTCAATGTAAGCAACTCCTTTTCAGATGGAGCACCTGGCCCCATCGCTTCAGAGAATTCAAGCTGAGAAACACTTTCAGAGGAAAAGCTATCTTGTATTATTTGCTTGCAAATTGAAAACCTGTTTTAATTCTGCCTTAATTCTGCCTTTAATTCTGCCAGACTGACATGCATTATTGGTCCCATGTTGCCTGCAGAATAAAGCCCAAATTCCTTCCACAGACATTTAAGCTCTCCCTGATCCAACCCCATCATTTTTCCAGCTTCTATACCATCCCTTCCTATACACCCACACTTAGCTAATTCTAATGCAGTTGTGCTCTATAAACTTCTGTCCCTCCCAGTGCTCATTTTCTACACTGCCTCTTCCAGGAAGGTCTCATCCCTGATTCAGCCAGCAGTGGCATTGGCTGCCTGTGTTGTTCATGTGGTGTTTAGTTCTGTTTTTGAGGAGTAGTCACCTTATCTACTGAGACTGCTACCTTCCTGATGGCAAAGATCCTGTCTTCCCTGCCTCTGTATTCCCCACAACATGCAGCACCTTGAAGGCACTGGGTTGATGTATATGTGCCATAGTCATTAGTTGGTGAAAGAGGCCAGAGGCCGGGGACATGTGGGGTAGTATCACGATGGAGCTTGTGCAGAGGGGAGCTCTGCTTCCCCCTAAAAGGAACAAACACTGCAGAGGCTCCTAGCCCGGCTCCTAGCCCAAGGGGCCAATCATGTACCTCTGTGCCTGTTTCTCAGTGCTGTGACACTGGAGTCCCACTGAACTTGCCATCCAATGGAATGTCCCCCTGAGTGGCTGGATATTTCATTAAAGTCCTGAAAGCTTGTTAAGCCAAAAGATGCTCACTGCTCACGCTGGTGACTTTGCAGGGGGAAGTGAGGAGGCTGACAAGGGTGATGTTTATCCTGTGTGCTGCCTTCTCACGCTGACTCTGTGTAGAGAGGGCTGGGAGTGCCCTAGACAGTGGCCTTGTTTTGGTTTCCTAGGGATGCCGTAGCAAAGCGCCCTGAAACAATACGTTATTCTTCCACAGTCCCCGAGGCCAGGGGTCTGAAACCAAAGTGTGAGCAGGACTGTTCTCTAGCGGAGAATCTGTCACGTGCTTTTCTCTTAGCTCTGGCCGTTGTCAGCAGTCCCAGGATTTCTTGTAGATGCATCGTCCACTCAAACCTCTGCCCCTGTCACATGTCCTCTCCTTTGGTGTGTCTGTTTCGCCTTCTTGTAAGGGTACCGCCCACTGGATGAGGGGCCCACCTACGCCAGCAAGACCTCATCGTAACCCATTATACCCGCCAGTGACCTTATTTCCAAATAAGGCCACATTTGGGGGTTCTAGGAAGGATATGGATTTGGGGAAGGGAGACACTGTTCAATTCAGTACAGGTGGATTCTGTAACAAACTGGCTGGGAGGGAGTCTGTGCCCCCTGGGGCCAGCAGTGAATCTGGGGCCCAGTGTTGGTTCAGCAAGTACAAACCAGTCTGATTGGAGGACTAGGTTTGGAGTCAGAAAATTCAGGTAGAACCATTTTCTCCAGACACAAAATGTCTGCCTTGATCCCCTGATCTTCCACATGGGGATGATAATACACTCTCTTCCCTAATAGGGTTAGGGTTAAGAAAATCCACCCATGCCCATGAAAACTCACCATGGCGTGCAAGCAGTGCATGTGCAATGATGAATGGCTCTCTGTTTCTGGCTGTCCAGGAGGTGGCTTTGTGTGTTAGGTTCAGAAATTTGCAAGAGGTGCTGGGAGCTATTTGATGGATCCCAGGCCCTGGGCTCCCTCCCAAATACCTCCCAGTATTCCGTGAACCAAGAGACCAGATGGCTTGTAAGCAACAGAAATGTATTTCTCACAGCCTTAGAAGCTGGGAAGCCCAAGATCAAGGTGCTGGCAGATTGCATGTCTGGTGAGGATCTGCTTCCTGGATGGCTGTCTTTTTGCTATAACCTTGTATGGTGCAAAGGGTGAGCTCCTTGGGGTCTCTTTTATAAGAGCACTAATCCCATCAGGAGGACTCCCCCCCCCTGCCATGACTTAGTTGCCTCCCAATGACCCCAACTCCTAGGACCCTTACCTTGGAGAGTTAGGATTTCAATACGTGGATTTGTGGGACACCAACATTTAGACAATAACAAACAGTGATCTTAACTTTTCATAGATCTACAGCGTTATATTTCATCCCATGAGTTAGCAGGACAACTATTATTTCTAACTGGGATCCAAAGACACTGAATATCTTGCCCAAGATCTGTAGTTGATTGCAAAACAATCCAGATGCCTCAGTTCCGGATCCAAAATAGTCTTTGAACTGGTTCCTTGATCTATTTTCAGGAAGCTATAGATCTCTTCACCCTCACCCTTGCCTTGGATTTGCTTCTCCTACCTGAAATACCTTTCCCTACCTGCCTCTGAGGCACAAGAATTGTGCTGGCACATAGTAGGTGCTCATTAAACAGCCCTTCTTTTCTCTTTTTCCCCTTTAAATTTGTGCATCTCTGGTCTCAGTTCTTCAGTTGCCACTTGCTGGCTATTGGAGCTATCTGGATAAGTGTCATCCCACAGAAGTATACACTATTCTTCATATGTGGTTTCCACAGCCCTCAGCACAATACTGGGCCCACAGAACCAGTCAGCTTGTCAGATTGATGGCATCAAACAGGCCTGACATCCCTGCCCTCACCAGCTTCCCCTCTGTCCTTGGACTTCCCACCTGGACACATGCCCACCACTGACTGCATTCCCTAGTGCTCCGATCTCACAGTATTCCTCTGTGTACAGCTTCACCAGAGCTTCCACCGCCCCACTTCCTCTGTATTGGCCAGCTTTCCTGTTGCTGAGACAAAATAACTGACACCCACAACTGAAAGAAAGAGAGGTTTATTGTACTCATAGATTCAGAAGTTTTAGTTCATGGTTGGCTGGGTCCGAGGCAGAAACAACATGGTGGAAGGGCATAGTGGAGCACAGCTGCTCAGGTCACGGCAGCGAGGAAGCAGAACACAAAGGAAAAGCACAGGCAAGAGATACCCTGCAGCAGCACGCCCCCAGTTATGTAGCTCCAGATGGGCCCCACCTCCTAACAGCCCACTCAGCTATGAACAGCAGTGGGTTAATCCACTCATGAATGTAGCACCTCCATGACACAAGCGCCCCTCTGGGAGTCTCTTAATCCAGTCAAATTGATAATTAAGGTCAACTGGCACACCCTACACCTCCTTTCATCCATGATGGGTTAAGAAGGAACACCCTTCTTTGGAGACGTGCCCATGGCCAGGAGATATGTTTGAGAATCAGAGAATCTTGTAGGTGAAAGGAACTGTGGATATCATTTAGATCTGTAGTCCCCGAGCCCAGATGCTCTTCAAACTGGAGAGCTTGCTATAAATCCATATCCCCAGGTCTCCTCCAGAGGACTCCGATTCAGCAGATCTCCGATGGGCACCCAGAAGGATGTACTTTGTAATCAGTGTTCAGGGCGTTTCTAGATTGTTGACGAGAACCCAAATTTAGGATCCACTGATGTAATTCAGCCTCTTAATTCTATGGATGAGAAAAATGAGGTTTATAGAGGCCAGGTAGCCTACCCCAGGTCACCAGTGCAATAATTATGAGACTCAAATTAGACCCCAGATTTCTGACTTCCAGGATGATGGTTTTACTGATACAGTTTGTTCATTGGCTTTGCTGTGTTTCTAGAAGGAGAAAGGCAGTAGTGGGCCATATGGAATTCAGTGATGCAAATGTGTTGCTATGTTCTTTGGGTCAGTATAACATGATGGCAGACCTTGGTTCCAGTCCTGTAAAAACGAAAATAATGACTGCTCAGCCTCTGGAGGTCAAGATAACCTGTGTAAGTTCCAGGACCTGGCATGCAGCAAGAACCAGGAGCTGGGAGTTCAGCCCTTTGTGAAGCACCCAGGCCCCATGACTCCGCTTACCCGCTATGTTGGCAATGAAGGAGTCTGAAAGCAGATCAGCATCTCCAATGGCCATCGCACTGCTCTGCCACAGAGTCTCCAACTCAGGGCTTAGTGAATGTCAGGGTGAGCCTGAGGGCATGGACACCTGGCCCCTGGCACTACAGATCCCAAGATTTCCATCCCCTTGTCACCTACCAGAAAATTCATCTTCATCTGGGAAACACGACTTGAGTCTCCACCTCCCCTTCTGAGGTCCTCAAAGGACAGACCACGAATCACTTTTACCAAACTCCCCTTTTTAGGGCATGTCCCAAATTTTTACTGCCCTCTGCTTTATGTCATTATAATTGAACTGATCAGCAAGGAGAACAGGCCCTTTTTTTTTTCACAAGGGAAGGGAGACAGACACCCACAAAAGGCCAAAATTATGACTGTTTACAGCTCACAGGAAACACTTTTTAAATTTGACCTGCCTTCAGTAAAGGCATCAGCCAGTTTCCAAGGAGACCTCAGGCCAAAGAGCTGTCCCTGGGGTGGAGGGAAGTGACTTAGCCCTTGGAGGTGGCCTGTGGTCAGCGGAGAGGCCAGGAGCAGTTGCCAGGGA
The DNA here is from genome assembly GCF_053883595.1 of Heterocephalus glaber. Lineage (NCBI taxonomy): Eukaryota > Metazoa > Chordata > Mammalia > Rodentia > Bathyergidae > Heterocephalus > Heterocephalus glaber. Next base: position 10,148,324 of record NW_028258139.1, on the reverse strand, counting down.
TAGAATCCACTGCCCAACAGAACGGGAAGCAAGGGAGGCTCCTTCAGAGCACAGGCTGTCTCTGTGCATCCTCTGTGCACATTGGCTCCTTACCCACTGCGAGGCCAGGTGGCCTTTACTGCTGGGGAAGGAGGGAGCTCCCCAGCCTCCCTGATGGCCAGCCAGTGGACGTGCTCCAGCTGCTGTGAAGAGACTCAAATGTTCTAGGGTTCAGTTTCTTCTGCCCTAGGAGTCTGACTCTCCACCCTCACCCAGAGCCTGATAACACTTTAGCGACTGGGTGGCAGAAGCCGATATCTGAGTGAGGCCAGAGCGGGCAGGTGTGACCCCCACTCTAGGTGTCCCGCCATCTTGGTCGTCCTTGGGGAACTCATTTCTCCCCTGCATGTTTCTTGACTGAGAAATCAGTATTTCTCACTCTTCTACATGTTTTAGATATTTTTCCCTTTTTTGTTCACATGTATAGTAATGGTAACTCGTAAAGCACTTTGGCAATTACAAAAGACCTCAACGAATATTGTTTAAATTTATCATGCAAAATTTGTCGCATCCCTAGGATGATAATGTTTTACAGATGAGGAAACTGAGGCAATATGCCCAGGAGCCATGGTAGCAGCTGTGGACCAAGTCCTTGGGATTCCGTGGCCAATCCTCTGCCACTATTCTAGGTGTGCTGATACCTAGCCAGGCCCTGGCCTCTAGCAGGCAGAAGCTAATTGAAGAAGTAAGATTCACTTCACCCATAGCACGAGAAGAATATTTCCCCAGGCAGGGTCCTCCCAACCCTGTCCCATCAGGTGAAGGAGTTGCCAGAGTTTAGCTAATGGAGCCAGCACATCTTCTGGAGGATCGATCAGAAGCTGCACAGATGCAAACTTCTTTCGTTTTTTTAACGGCATATGTAAATAAGTGTCATTGCCATGTCCTTTCTATAATTCCATTCTGTGGCCTTGAGGAGTCCTCTCCCTTCTTTGTGCCTTACTGTCCTCATCCATAAAATTAAGGCCCTAGACCAGAGATGCTTCCAGTTTCTCTGTAGTTCTGCTGTTCATGCCCAGATGCCTGCTGAACCCCAGAGCCCAGTCTTCTGAGTGCAACACCAGGAAGGAACTGTAACATCAGGAGAGCAAACAAAATAGGCCCCAAGACTGGGGTGTGTTCCTTTAGAGACTGTAATCTGAGGCCCCCAAAGCAGGGAGAGTCTCCAGCCCCACCACCACACAAAGGAAGCCTGGCTGCTAGGAACGAGGCTGCTGTTTGGGTGAATTTGATGTGCATGCTAATGCCTCTGTGCCTTATGGGCAGTGTGTCCAAGCTGCCACTGGTGGCCTTTCATTTCCTTGCCTGTAGTTTCTAAAGAGGCTGGCTAGACGGTGCTACAGGAGGCAGGGCTGGAAGGCACACAGAAGACAAAGGGTATGCAACCTGTTGTCTTTGGTATACCCGGAACCAAAGGTGGTCTCACTTGAGAGTAGATCATCTGTGGAGCAGGCTTAGGCCCAGGGAAACTGGAGCAGGAGAGGAAGGTCTGATAAGACAACAGAATCCTTGCACTGCCCTGGATCCTGGCCTGCCTTGAGAAATACCTCCACCTGCCCCTCGTCATCCCAACCACCAGCCATCCAGCCATTCATTTTGCTTCCATTCATGAATATGAGGACCCCTCGTGACATTAAGGACTGCTGGTCATCAGTGAGACCCTGGAGAAGATATGGCTTGAACTCTCTGAGGCTTCATCCCTGAACCCACACCTTCAGGAGGTTCACCTGTCTCACATCCCCATACCTGTGCCAGAGATAGCCCCTCCCATTGGTGCTTCTGATGAAAGGTTTCCTTTCTAGTGTTTGCATAAGACAAGTGAGTTGATTTAAAGAAAAGTATTAAGCAAACAATACTACACATACATGGACGTGGGAAAAGTATAATAATCTTGAGAGATGTTCCATTAGACCACCTTCTCAACAGCATCCCCATCTTGGGCCCTTTTCTTCCTTTCCTATCACTAAACTTTTATTTGATCCTGGATGTCACATTAAACTACTTCATCTCTACAGATCCTTTCCCAATCCCGCCCCTTCACACAGTCTCTGACCCCTGTGTCCACTTTCTTTTGGGTACTCTTGTTTTTCTTCATCGTGTCCAAACTGAGTATCTCAGAGCCCATGGACTCCTAGAGCCACGGGAGGTGGATAAGGGAACATTTCTTAAGTATCTACTGCTTTAGCATGCTAGCGTATGTTTCCCCCATAGCCTTACATGAATCCCTACAGTAAGATAGCATCTCAGTTTTGTAACTAAAGAAATAGAAGCATGTGAAGTTTACAGGGTCCCAAGTGCAGTGGCTGTAGAAGATCTAAAATTGAACCCTTTTGTGCCATGGAAGCCCCATCAGCCTGGGTCGCCTTCTAGATAAATGTAGGAAGGGAGCAGAGATTATCTAGCCACACTTCCCATTTGGTGGATAAAGAAACCGCAGCCCAGAGAGCTGGTGAGACATACCTGAGCCAGCCTGAGCCAGCCTGCTGCCCACTGGCCACTGCATTGCCGGGCATAGTCCATCCATTTTGCCAGCCATTCTGAATGAAGTCTTAATGTCCTGTTCCATGGTCCCTCTTGGCTCACCCCCAGCAATAGTGTTTTCTAAATCTGCTGTCATCTTTCCCTCACCCTCGGGTCCAACTCTCACGGCCTCCTTCCTGGACCGTTGCAGAGGTCTCCCCACTTCAGCCTCATGCATCTGAAGACTGCTTTACACATTTGCCTTCCTGAAACACAGCTGGGCAGCTGTCACCCTTTGACCCCAAATTGTCATCTGTTTCAGTCACTGTGGCCCTTAAATCCCAGGTATAACATCCTCAGTGTGAAGTGTGGACTCTTTAACCCATCACTCACTCAAGACCTGCCTTAATTTAAACCTCGCCTGCCTGTCCAGCTTTATCTCCCACAATGCAAACTCTAAAAGAGACACTTGGCTTGGGAATTTAGCTCAATGGTTTCATCACCTGCTACGCAAGCACAAGGACCTGAGTTCAATCCCCGGTACCAAAAAAAAAAAAGAAATAAAAATAAAAAAATAAAAGAGACCCTTGCCCCCTTGCTTCTAGGAAGCCTTATTTGCCATTTGGAGATCCCCCGCTGGGCCCAAGCTCAGCCTGGTGTCTCCCCCTTGCAGCATCCTCAAGCCCAGCCCCTGGCAGTAGCCCTTTCTCCAAATCCTCCAACCCTTTGGTATGTGCGGTGCCATTGGCAAACAGCACATGTGACCCTGAGTTACAGTTTCTCTGTATAATGCACATCTGTCCTGTTCCTTGCATCTTGTACTCTTTGGGGCTTTTTAATTGACTCATAATATTTGTGCATATTTATGGGGGCAGTACAATAATTCAATACATGTGTGCAATGTATTTATCAAATCAATGCAATGATCAAATCAGGGTCAGGATAATGAGCATTTCTACCTCCTCAAATATATATCATTTCTGTGTGTCAGGAACCTTTAGACTCTTCTCCCTTTTTTGAAATGTACTGTAGAAAGTTGTAGACTATAGTCACCCTGCTGTGCTGTAGAGCACCAGAACTGATTCCTCAGCTCTTTTGTACTTGTTATCTGATCCCCTTCTTTCCCCTTCTGATCTTTTCTCCTATGAGACCAATTTTCTTTTCTTTTTGTGGGGGGGGGGGCGGGTACCGGGGATCGAACTCGGGACCTTGTGTTTGTGAGGCAGGCAGCGGAACCACTGAGCTAAATCCCTGACCCAAGACCAATTTTCTTAGCCTCCACGTATGAGTAAGAGTAAGAACAAAGTTCCTTGCTCAGAAATGCCTTCACCCTTTGAAGGTAAGAAAACCCCACACAGAGAGAACGCCAGGTCTGCATCATCTCCGTGTGTCTGACCCTGAGATATTGGGGGGAGTTCCTTCCCCTGACACCCAGCCTCTTCAGGGACTGTAAGTGAGTTACTGTCTCTTGCAGCCATATGCTGTGGCTCTTCATCCCCGGACTGTAATGCAAGGCTAAGCACAGAATTACATGGGCTACACTCCGATGGAAATTCGAGCTGATTTTCCCAGATCTAGTCTGAGAACGTAATCTGAAATAAGCATCTCATGCCTGGGCTGCAAACTGACAGGGAGATAGAGAAGCATTTGTCTTCCATGTTTACGAGCTTGTGCTTTTCTGGCTGGATGAGACTGAGCTTAGTTTTAATGTGCTCAAATGGCTGATAAGGGTGGAAGCCCGAGTAACTGGGATAAAGAGGCGGAAGGAACAGTGGTGTATGGAGATAGCAAACAGCGTCCATCAACAAGGGCGCCTTCCAATGCAAGTGCTAGAAAATGATTTCAACAATAAAGACATTGTGTCTCACATAGAGGAATCCCCAATTTAGGGTGGCATCAATGTCAAGTAATTCACTGGTTCAACAAGTTACTCAGACCCCAAGTCTTGCCACCTTTCCTCTTTGCTACCCTCAACATGTTGCTCACGCCCTCAACATGTAGCCCTCATGGTCCCAGGTGACATCAGTCCAGACTTCAAGTACAGATGACAAAAGTGTGTCCAGCTAAAGAAGGAATTATAAGGCTTTCCTGCCTGTATGCTTCTCTCTTTCTCTCTTTTGAAATCCAGGAGAAAATTTCCCATCATGTCACATCACATGGGTCTCATGTGTTCAGTGAATTTGTTGGCTGGAGGATTCTGAGTAGGAACAAGATAGTTTCCTCTGGATTAGACTAGACTTTGGTTTATAGTTGGCAGTGCTCCACACAGATCAGTGGCCAGGTCTGGCCAGCAGGGGGAGGTACACATAGCAGCCACATGTCCAGACTTCCATCCATGGAAATTCAGAGTCCCAGGCCAGCTGTGAGCTGAGTGTCAAAAGCTTGCTTATCTTTCTGGATTTCACACAAGATCAAGGCATTCAGTGCAGCCCCAACCAAGCCCCAGTGTACCTATTAATTCAAACAGAGCTACCTGAAAGTCTAGTTGGTGAAGTCCAGTTTTCTCTATAACCACAAAAAGTGGAGAAATAATTAAATGTAGTCTTAGCTCTACTGCTTACTAGTTGCATGGCTTTGTGGGAGATTTCCTTCACTACTTTGATCAGTTTTTTCAGGTATGTAAGGGAGATAATAGTTTGTATTTATCATGGATAGAAACTATTAGGATTAGATCTAAAATATTCAAGCTGTTGTTAATGGCAGCTATGATGCAGATGATGGTATTGTATTACTCACTTTCCCATCACTGGGACAAAATAACCAATACTCACAACTTAAAGAGGAGACGTTTATTTGACTCACTAATTCAGAGCGCTCAGTCCATGGTCAGCTGGCTCCAAGGCAGGAACCTCATGGAGGACAGGCATGGTGGGGCAAAGCTGTCAACTTATGGCAGCCAGGAAGCAGAGAGAAAAGAAAAGAAAAAGAGGGAGAGAGAGAGTGACATCCAAACCCATGCCTTCAGTGACCAACCTCCAACGAGGTCCTACCTCCTAGGAGCATACTCAGCTATGAACTCACCACTGGTGAGTATGGTGCCTCATGATCCAATCACCTTCCAGGAGCCCCACCTCTGAACACATGAGACTTCTGGGGAACATTTTAGATCTAAACTGTGACGGTGGTGGTGGTGGTGGTGGTGGTAGTTGTGGTGGTAATAGTGATAATGATAGTGTTATTGATGTAGTGGTGATAGTGGTGAGGAGGAGAAAAAAGGAGTGGGAGGAAGAGGAGTAAAAGGAGGAGAAAAGTATTTGCTCTTCCTTCTTCACAGGGGGCCATGAGACTCAACGTGAAAGTGACTGAGAGAAGGACCTTGTAAACTGTAAAGTTCTACCCAGTGAGTTGTTACTGTGGTGATCACACATAGTTGGCAAACCTCTCCAAATCCATGGAAATTTTGCTTCTAATAATATTGACAATCTTCCTTCACTTTCGCTCACCATAGCTGAAATAAATCACATCAACAGATGTTGGATTGGCCAGTTCCCAAAGACATGAAGACAATGAGCGTAGCCATGGGCCTGGGGTCTCTAAAGCCATAGGAACCTATTCCTATAGATCCTAGGGCCAAGGAGGGAGGTGAACACAAATGTCTGGAACACATGGAACCCAGAAAATAGAACTCAGACAAGGTTATGGTATTGCTTTTTTTTTTAAATGGCTTTGAGAGTAGAAAGCCAATGTGGGACCTCAAGCCTCTAGAATTTGTCAAAGTTAAAAGGATCAAAAGAGGACAATGAAAAAACAGAGGTCAGTGGAGAGGCAACTGGGGGCACCAGAGTCAGGACCTCTGGGGAGGACAACAGAGGCACCAGGCAGAGGTGCTGTGCCCACTCTACACAGATGTGCTACACACCTAGTGTGCAGCAGCTATGGCAGGGGCACATGTGAGGCCCACAGCGGTGACAGTGCTACCATCTGAGTGACAACACTGTGTGGTTTCTAATTTTCAAAATTACTCAAGGGTAAGTGTAATTATTCTCACTCCACTGGGGAAGAAACCAAAATTTAGAAAGATGACAGAGCCTGTCACAGGAAAAGTTCAGTCCCAGGTGTGTGACTCCAGAACCCCTTTTCTTTAACATTTCGCCTTTCATTAAAAATACCTCTTCACCAAAAGTGACAAATACACCTGCTTCTGCCCTGCAAGTGCTTGGTCAAATGCTTTTGAGTAGTAAAACCTCCCAGATGTCCAGCGAGAAAGCTGCCTCAATATCTGAGCAACTAACAGTCGGGCCAGAATGAGTGGACAGTGGGGCGAGGTGGAAAGATGGTCCTGTTTCCCGGAGCCAGGTGTTAGTCTAGCCACTGAAAAGAAAGCCAGAAAGTAGCAGAGAGTTTAAAGCCACTGCTGTACCTCCCTTCCTCCAATTGGAAAATTACCTACTAGCCCACAGGTCTCCAAGCAGATGCCTGTGGTCCCCAGGAGTAATTCAGCCATGATTGGTAATATCTGTCACCCTCTCCACTCCATTACCTCCAAACAAAACGGATTATCTTTTTTTCCCTTGGAGAGGAAAGGGCTGTGGTCATTCCCTGACAGCCAGCGATGCCCAGTTATAAGAGGGCAGCCTCACAAGAGAACAAGGGCTTGGGATGGACAAGGTCAAGTGGAGAAGGGAGGAGACTGTCTTCTCTGACATTCAGGCTTTCTTTCCCCTCCGTCAGCGTGATGCAAACAGCAATGTAGCAACTGTTGATGTTCAAATCTAAACAGAAGAAGAAGATGGCCATGCCTCCCCTTTTAGGGGTTTGCAGTTAGAGAAACACAGGATTGGATGTGGCCCCGTGGTGCACAGTGGTCTGTCATCTCAGGAGCTGCCTGGGAAAGGTCAGCACAAGCCGAGTGTCTGGGCCAGGGCAGGGAACTGCAAAGACCCAAGGAAATGAGCAGAGTGGTACTCCAATGCCTGGGCTGCCCACGCAACTGAGCACCTGTACCTGGGAGCAGGGACAGCTGAGGCCAAGCTGGCCTCTAGGGAAAAAGACTTAAGTGCAGGAAATTGGTAAGTGAAGAAGTCACTTCAACTGAGCATCATGGGCAAGCACAAAGAAGTAGACCAGTGTGTGTGGGTGTGTGGGGTGTGTGTCTGTGTGTTTGTGTGTGTGGGGGGGGGGTGTGTGTGTGTGTCCAGTGTGTGTGTGTGTCTGTGTGTGTGTGTCTGTGTGTTTGTGTGTGTGCTGAGCTACTGTAAAACCAATGAAACTAGCACCTTTGCGACTCACCCAACTGCAATTGCTACTTGCGCTCAATAAATAGGTGAATCTCTTTATTGCAAGGCTGCCTTGATCTTAGACCATTAAATGATTTTTCCTGCCCTTTTGTCCTGAGTAGAGTCTGGCCAGACCATCTGAACTATCAGGCACCCTCTAAATGAGGTTTCCATGTTAAGCCTTCGAGGAGGGCCCACACTGACATCACCTACCTCCCTGCCCAGCCCAGCCCACTTCTTCCATTTCGGGATCCCAGCATCTTCCCAGGATCCCACTACCAAAGACAGTGCTGTCAGCTTTCTAAGCATTCACCCCATTATGCATCTAATATAGGTTCAAACCTGACCCCACTTTGAATGGAGACCCATGCTTCTTTTTTATTGTGGTAAAATGTATAACATAAAATGCGCCATTCTACATTTTAAGAGTGCAGTTCAGTAACATTAATTACATGTCCAATGTTGTGCCCCCATCACCTCTATTTCCAAAGTTTTCCGTAGCCCAAACCCAAACCCTGTGTTTGTTAAGCAGGAGCTGCCCATTCCTCCCTCTCCCCAGCCCCTGGTGCTGACGGCCCCTAATCTACTCTCTGCTTGTGTGTTTGTCGAGTCTATGTACTTCATACAAGTGAAATCATACAATATCTGTTCTTTTGTGATTGGCTTTTCCTTAACATGGTTCCTCCATGGTGTGCCGTGTATGAGCATTTCAGTCCTTTTTTAAGGCTGCAAGCCATCCTGTCGTGCATGTGTTCCACATTTTGTTTATCCATGCTTTGTGGAGAGAAGAACAGCTTCTTCTTCTTGGCTGAATTTCAGGCACGAGTGGAGACCGAGGTGGGATAAAGATTTTAGTGTGGGATTCCTGCTGCCCACCCACCACATCTTGGGGGTGGCCCTTTTTCTCTACCCAATGGCTGCTGCTGTGCACAGTGACTGTCCATGAAGAGGGACAGCTGCCCTGTAGGAGAAGAAATACCAGATCTGCTATCAAGGAACCTGAGTTCTCATCCCTGGGGCTAGGTGTGGGCCTTGGGACATGCCATCTCTTCTGTACAACAAGGAGAGGGGAATGTGTACCCTTCTGCCCCAGTTTTAAATATTCTCTAGGTCTGTCAGTATCTCAGAACCCAATGTGGGAAGATGACTTGAGCAAAGCAGAGTCTCAGGAAGTATTTGTGACATATGGAATGAATGCATGACAGAAGAACTGGGTAGTGAGGAGCGGAGATGTTACAGCTTCTTGGCTAGAGAACAGACAGGAGACCGTATTTTGATGTCAGGTTGAATGGTACTAGAGTTGTGAATACAATGTGCTCCATGAAGTATTATTATTGTGTTTATTGTCTTTGTACCTTGTACTGAGATGAAATTGTATAACTGAGCTTCTCATCAATTCTGCTTGGTGTGGAATTCTTAGCAGCTTTGATAAATACTCTTACATAAATTGAAGGAGGTACACCCGGATCCCTGGGTAGGAATTCTTACACCTAAGTTCTGTTACACACCAGACCTAAGTCATGTAGTGCTCCACACAGGAAAGTGATCATCTCACAGTTTGTGACCCATGCTGCAGAAATGTGCACACGCAAATAGACATTTTATTCCCTTTGTAATTGTCCTTGTCCTAGCAGATCTACCCTGGCATGGCTTCTGCTCACAAGGGGTTTGTGTTCCTCCTAAGGCACATATATTAATAATCTCATCAACAATGGATATTTTTATTGTAGTAGCTATTTGTATGTATGGTGATCTTTGGAACAGCAGGCCGGGAAATGAAGAAGAGCTGTTAGCTGGATCCATTCTGTGTCCTGGAATCTAGCTGTGCTTTAGCCAGATCTGCATATCAACCAAGGATCAGCATCCTCACTTGCCATAGGATTTTGGAGGGACTTTGGACATCATCCAGCACTTTAGAAGTGGTATTCCAAGTTACAAGAATCACAAAAGCAGTAATCTTATGCTGAACCCAGTACGTGAAGTTAACAAAAGCCTTCCATACCAGTCAGTAGGAGAGAGCTGCTTCTTTTGCGGAGTGTATTCTCTGTCCACATCCTGTCATATTGGCTCCCTGGGTTCTAGTACACTGGGTCAGGACACCTAGGCAACTCAGCCCAGGGGATTAACATGGTGCTGCCCTGGTTCAAGAAAGGGTAGAATGCCAGAGCTCCACACTCAGCCTTCCCCTACCTGCACCTGCTCCCAAAGCAGCCTGGGGCTCTCTGCAGCACCATATATGTTTTTAAAGTCCTATTATATGCGAGGAAATAGACCCAGAGAAGCCAAGAGACTTGCCCAAAGACACACAGCCAGGTGGCACTAGCAACAAGACCAATGATTATTACTATTAAAACATTGTTGAGTGTCTGTCCTCAAGGAGTTTATAATGCAGTAGGGAAGGTAGCACATGTATACATGAGAAGGTTTGTAGGAAACTAAGACAATTGAGCACCTAGGGCACTTAGAAGACATCATAATTCCCCAAAACTATGTTTCTCTCTCCACTCCACTCTGATAAATATTTCAAATATGGATGTAGTCAGGGGCCCCCAGTTGCCATTGGGAGCAGGATGAGTGGAGAGAAAAGTAGATAAAGATGGCAATATGAAGCAAGCAAGTAGGGAAAAAATAGTATGGGGTTGGAAGAGAAGTGTTAGAAAGGAAGAAGAGAGAAGCCAGTTGCCAGGCAATCATTCTGCCTGCCCCAGGCAGCCCCCATTATTAGAGGAGTGGGGTCCTCCAGATGCCCTGGGAAATCCACTCTGACCAATGCTCAGTGCAGAGTCTGTGAGGTTTGCTTTCTCCTTTGGTTTTTAACATCTCCTCTACCATTTTCAACCTTAACACAGAATTTTAGTCCCTTCAAGTTTGGCTTCCAAAGTTTCTCCATTCCCAAGATCACAGAAAAGGCCAGTTCACCTGCTGATTGTTGGGTGCCTTCCCCATGAATTCTCTGACTGCTTAGAGCTCAGGAGGACACCCAGCACTTGTTTGAAATATTTAGCAGAGTTGAGTGGAGAGACTGGGAATTATGATGCCTTCTAAATACCTGAGGAGCTCGACTATCTTAGTTTCCTATCAGCCTTCCCATGGATACATGTGCTATCTTTCCAACTGCATTATAAACTCCTAGAAGACAGACACTCACTCGAGTCAAAGAGGGCTGTAAAGGACTGTGCATTCACAGGACTAGAGGCATGGACATCAAGGATATCAGTCTTTGAACTTGCTGCTCTCCATCCTATATTCATTCAGCCTTGGCAATGCAGTTCATGCTGTGAAGGGATTGACCACACTGTTTCAGTTGTTAAATTTTTTAACTTTTTAGGTAATTCTGTAAGAGCTCCCATGTCCCTGAGGTCAGAGTGAGTGACATTGCCCTTTGCAACATTCAGTCAGCATACTCCAGCAGTCACAAGCTGCCTGGTGACTGGGTCCAGACTTGTCAACAATAGGCAGCTGCCTCTTCTCTGAATTCTTTTTTTTTTTAATTAAATCTTTCATTGAAAAAAAGTACACAAAAACCACCTATATACATAGTCCCAGGTGACATTACAAGCAAGCCTTCCCATGACTTCTCTTTTTTTTTGTCTTATAAAAGCTTGCCTTCTTTGGAATAATGGCTTTTCCATTCCAACAATAGAGCCTCAGTTAACTTGGTTCCTTCTCTTCTAGGCTCAAAATAAAATTGAATATTTCTTGGGTAAGGGGCTAAATTGAAAGTCTCTGGCAAGTGAAGAGAGCCATTTTTCTAAGGGACCACCAGTAGCTTTGTGAGCTTGGTGATAGATTTCAAGCTCAACCAGGGAGATGAAATCCTTCATTATCTGAACAATTATACGTCCATCATGAACCATTTGGGGTTGTCCTCTTTGCTGGATGGGTCATAATTGGGATTGTTTTTCTCAGATTGTGTGTGAGCTGTGTAAGCCTCCTTTATAATCTTCATAAGTGCTCTGATGCCTGGCTCTTTGCAGTTACTATGATAGAAGTCTTCATCCTCCAGCTCCACTGCTTTAAGGAAGTTCCAAGCCTGGTAGTCTCAAACACCATCCCAGCATGCTGTCTGCTTGAACTGTGCTTTGAGATCCTCAGTGCTGAACTTCACATCTACACCTTTCTCTAGTCGGCTCTCTGGCTCCAACTTCATCAATCAATAGTTGCTTAGAGTCTTCCCACAGATTTTTGCATCTGAAGTCTTCTCCATTTGAGCTGATATCTCATCTGAATTCTCAGTTTTGGTGTGTTTTCCTGATAGCCCCCTCTCGTCCAGTCACTGTGCTCCTGGTGCACGCTGTAGGGCTCCCCTTCTCTGAATTCTTGTCCACATGGCTTCTTACTGACTCCTGGGCCACTTCAGTCATGTCAAATCCCTAAGCAACTTAGTGTGAGCAGTCTAAACCCAGCCAGATCCTTGGGAATGAGCGGGAACCAATGAAAGAGGTATCTCTGGTACCCAGGAGGCAAGACAGGCTGAAGGGAACTTTGGACTGAAAGTCAGGAGGTCTAGTTTCCTGTTCTTATCATGTGTCTCTCAGGCTTCAGTATCTTATCAGATCCTAGTTTTGGGGGGGTGAGCAGGGTAATTAGAAAACCTGTAAGATTCCTTTTATCACCCAGACTCCATGATTTCAAGCAGGGTCCTATAACTTCCACCTGGAGATAAATTCCCTTGCTGTGGAGGGGCTTTCTCTGGGATGAGGTTACTGGTGGGCTGGCCATTCAGATGCAGTTGTGTAGCAGTTGTTCTTTGCTAGGTGGGAGCCAGGCTCAGCTCTTCTCTCCTTAGTCTGCATGCTCTCCCAGGGCACTCTCCTTTGGCCTTGCCCTATCACCCAAACTGCCCTGAGCCTTGCCTCTGGCATCTCGTGGCCAGTATTGGAGTATCTCCAGTTCAGTAGGTCCTGTTACTGCTGTGTCCATCTTCTTTCCAAGCCCCTCTTGCTAAAGGTCCCCCTTCAGCGTGAGTCATCACTATCCACATGGCCACACAAACTAGAAACCCCAGGGAAGGCCAGTCAGGGTGCGTCTTCTCTCCCATTGTCTGTTCCCTCAGCACCATGTGCAAGCAGAAAACAAAGTGCATGCTTACTATCTCAAATCCACCTGTGTCTCATCAGTCCCAGTCCCACTGCCTCTACCTTAGCTCATGCCTCTGTGACATCGCTCTGGGTCACTTTTCACCCCCACCACTCATTCTCCAGCCAGCATACCTCCAGTGAGGTCTTCCCCAATCTCCTTGGAATGGAACCCAAGCCTCCGGGTATGGCCACAGAGCCTCTGGCCATCTTGCTCCTGCCGACCCTCAATGCCCTTCACTCCAGCCAAAGTAAATGTGTGGCTTCCCTCTCTTGTCAGTTCTCCCTCCACCTGGATGCCTCACTCGTGCCCAAATTCTGCCATCCCTTAACCTCCTCTCCTGGGAAGTTCTTCCTCCTTTGAGATTCAATCAGAGGTCCTTACTCTGGGAAGCCCTTCTTTGCCCAACCCTTGTCTCCAGAATATTGCTCACCCATTGTACTGGAATCGTCTGACCCTTTGCACCCCTCCCCTCACCACCCATGTACCAGAAGATCATGGGGCTTGATTTCTGAGCCCTTTTTCTCAAAGCTCCAGCACCCAGCAAGCATGTCTGTGAATGACTGAATGTGTGATCAAGGGGGTCCTTAAGGGGGTCCCTCTGCATCTCTGTGTTATGTGCTAGGGTTTGGAATGCATATCATGTGCCATGGAGTAAGGAAGAGGCTTTACTGGGAAGAGTTATATAAGCCAAAGCTCAATAAGAAAAGTCACAGGTCCCCTAGTCCTCCATCCCACAAAGTGGTGTGTCAAGTCCAGGATACTGCTAAGCCCGAGAGTATGCATCCCAAGAGAGATTCTTCTGTCCCCATGGCCCTCACTTTTTATAGGGCAAATTAAGCAAAGGAAAATGGTCTTGTGGATGAGGAAATAAACAGACTGCTTGGTGCCAGGCAGTCTGGATTGGGGATGCCAACTGTTTATGAGAGGCTGCCTGAGAATGCCAGCTTCCCAGCATACAGGGCCCTCGGAGCCTTTGAGAAATTGCTGTTCTCCCTGTGAGGGGAGAAGAGACTCTGAGATTAGCATCTGTCTCCTCCAGAAAGTTCATTGTCTAGACAGCCCAGAGGGGACTCCAGGCTTGGGTTCTGACACTGTACCTGTTTTTACATTAGTCATGGATGACTGAGTGGATGGATGAATGGATGGATGGATGGATGGATGCAGGCATGCATGAGCAAGTGAAGGAAAGTGTAAAAAACCATGAGCTCATATGTGAATGCATGAAAGCACCTGGCACCCAGTGGCACCCAACTTGTGTTTGGTTTCTGGGCGTACATACAGGGGTATCCCTGTTGTTTGGTGCTAACTATGACATTTCTGAACTGTCATGGGGGTAGGGTGAGGGGACTGGGAGTAAGTGACTGTTTAACAGCTCCTCCCCCTGCCACCTTCCTTGAGTATCCTCCAGTTGCATCAGGCCTTTTGTAACATGTCTTCCCTTTCACCACTGCCCTGAGATACTCCAAACCTATATCACCTAATTTGAAAATTGCTGCCCTCACACAGAGTGGAGATTTCCTAAGTCAGAGTCCCCAAGCAGACACAACCCCAAACTAATTTTATGTTGCTAAAATGGGTAGGAAGTAAAGGTTGTGTCTACCTCTGAGGTGCTGACTAGGTCTGGGCCTTCATTAAATATATGAACCAGTGGTTCTTAAACGTCCAGGTGCCTCTCACACACCTGGAATTGTCTGTAATGCACACTGCAGGAGATCTGCTGCATTAGGTCTTGGTGGAGCCTGGAATTCTGCAGTTTTTGCTGTAGCATCCTCAAACTGCTTCACCCGGAGCTGGGCACTCAGTGAGGCCAGCACTCACTAAATGTCCAGGGTTAGGTGAGACTGCCTGGGGACTCAGGGTGCCCATTCTGTGTGTAGCCACCCTGTTGGATCCCCAATACCCCAGGCTGGCGCACTCTCCCAGCAGGCTGGGCAGGAGGAGGTGGGACTTCTTGGGCCTGCCCTCTCTGAGATGTGGGTGGACTAGTGGGAGGAGAGAAATGGGTTGGAGGGTGCTGCACCCAGTGCGTTCTAGGGGTGTGAGGGGCCTGCCATGCTTTGGAGGACCTGCACCTGAATGCAGTGTGGATGGGTGTTCTGGGGTTCCTGGGGGAGAGAGCCGAAGCCACTGCAGAGGGGATCAGTGGGGCATGAAGGCGAGCAGGCAGCCTTCCCTGGTGAGGCCGCTAAGGCTCTGTGCTGGGGGTGCGAGAGGGAAACAGTGAATCAGCACCTGGAGTCGCTCGTTCTAATCGAGCAAAGAGTCTGTCTTGGCCTCCCAGGGACAGCGCTGCATCCTTAAATACAAAGCCTTTCTCTTAGCAGCGGGAGAAAAGAACTGGCTTTCTCAGCCACGGCCTGCCCAGTGCCCACCCCACCCTCAGACTGCTGGTTTTCTCTGCTGACCTGGCCTGTGTCGTTGGACAGAGTTTTATTTTCTCAAGAAAGAGATTTCAATTGTCTGGATCTGTGTGTGAGAGCAGGTTGCCTCTGTTTGGCTGCTATGAAGAGATCTTCAATGGCTTGATTTCTTCGTGGCTGTGGCTTTGCTCTGGTATTTCAGGGAACTCAGCTAGTGTCTTCCCCAGAACCATGTCTGTTACCCTGGGGGTTAGTGACTGCTACATTGTGGCATGGTTTTCCTGGAGTTCTGCTTCACACCCTTTCCCAGCATCTTCTCTGTCTTTATATTGATTCCCTGCAGATCAAGACATTATGAATTCTCCTCTAAGAAGGTACAATAAAATGTTAACTAGTTAAATGACGCTTTTCCTTAAAAATGTGAATCATTACACCTCCCTAATATTTACATTTTAACAGGGAACCTTTGAAGACATTTATATAATACACACACACACACACACACACACACACACACACACACATATATCCTGCAATTCCTAGTAGACTGAGCTCTAATGGTGGAAAAATTTGTGGATTTGATAATTCGGCTTGGAGTTCCCACTCCGCGTCCCTCTAGGTCCTAATGCAAAGGCGCAGCATTCTCTTCCATCCATAGACATGTGTCACTTAACAATGGGTTATATCCGGGATATGTGTCCTTAAGCCGTTTCACCATGGTGCAAACATCATAGAGTGAGTTTACACAAGCTAAGATGGCTTCAATGGCACTTGGTGGCAGAATACTTGGGGACCACTGTTGTGTGTGCAGTCTGTACAGTGGTGCCTCGGTTCATGAACACCTTTGTTTGCAAACAGTTTGGTTCACAAACAAGCATTTGACAAAATCCTGTTTTTGCTTGCAAACTCTGCATCAGGTGATGAACACAACCGCAGCCATCTTTCCCACAGGAACACAAACATGGCCATCTTTTCCAGAATTGTGGAACGAATTAAGTTCATGAACCGAGGTACCACTGTAGTTAACTGACATGTTATTATGGGGTACATGACTATCCTTGTGAGATTTGCTGGTTCAGAACTTTCCAATTCCCTAACCTAACAATTTGTTTTTCTTTCTTTCCTATTTTTGTTTCCTAGGAGCGAGTGGAATATCTCTTTCTCATAATTTTTACTGTGGAAGCATTTTTAAAAGTTATCGCCTATGGACTTCTCTTTCACCCCAATGCTTACCTCCGCAATGGTTGGAACTTACTAGATTTTATCATTGTGGTTGTAGGGTAAGTATTGCTGTCTTTCTCCCGTCCCTTGCCTTACCTATACATATCTTTTTTTCCTTCTGTATTCATATCTCTTTTTGATTTTGTTATAGCTGTACTTGCCTTCAGCCACAGTGAAAGGATTTGTTAAAAATCAGTTTGAATTCAGACTTTCTCCAGAGAGAGAGGAGCTATTACCCAAGATGCTTCTCACCACAGCTCCCATGTGCATGATCACATGCAAACACACATCCACATGCACACATCACACCCACACATATATACATATAAAAACATGCACACACACTTCAATCTGAGTGTACTTAGTGGAACCAAAGTCTTCCATGCCACTGAGGTAATTCTTTTATTTAAGCACTTTTATCCCCTCTCCAGCCACATCTGACCCAGCAAGCTCCTGACCAATTGCCCTGCTATATACTGAGTAGAACAATCAGCTTGCCTGGGAGCATGCAGTCCATGGGCACCGGCTAAGGCAGGTGCATAGGATGTCTATGCATACTGCCCTCCCCCATTCTCACCTCCACAGTGACTTTGTGCTGTGACCCCAAGAAACTGCTCAGCACAGCTGGCTGAGAAGACCAGTAACTCTGAAAGGCCAAGGTGATGGATAACTAAACCCGGACCAGAGAGACCATCCCCCAAACACTACTTCATGTTCGTGTAGGACATCAGTAGAAGCTTTAAAAAAGCAGTGTCAAGGATCTTAAATAAAATTTTGAAATGATGATGTCCTTATCAAGAAATTGGTGACTGCATGAAAAGATTCTCCATAAAATATTTGTACCTGACAGGCTTACATATGCTGTGCAAAATATAATTCATTAAGATGGAGTGGATGAAGTTCCAACAACTCATGTGTTTTGTAGAAGGGGTTGCCTTTACAGCAGCTCCCACTTCCGGAAAGGCTGCCTCCTCTGAGCCAACATGGTGTCATCTGGAGCCCGGTGGCCACCCAACACTCATTCTCCCCAGTCCTGGTAGGCTTCAGTGTCAAGGGCAGGATGTTGGAGCCTCTTATCCCAGGAACCTATTTTTGGTGAAACCTTCTGTGCTGTCGCAGTGGAGACCCAGGCCATTGTGAACTTCTCCAGGGACCTCGGAGCTGATTACCTTCAGGGAGTGCCTGGTCTTTACTGCAGGAAATAACACAAGAGCAAATCAAGATCATTCACAACTTATTTCCTTGCCTATGGCCATCTGAATGGTCAGAAGGGTTGTTTGGAGCTGTGTTGGGGTTTGTCTTGTGTTGTTCTCATGTTGCCTGGCTAATAAGTGACACACTTTGGCCACATGGACATCAGGGATATTTGGGTGACCTGATCCGAAGAGCACTAAGGTTATTGGTTATTAGTTAGCTGTAGATCTGGCTACAAAGGACTCAGGGTTGGGAGGTACAGTGACATGATAAGTTTTGCCTCTTCTGTTCATACCAGAATACACACAGAGTGGCTAAACAAATGCCTTAAATGAACTCAATGAACCACAGTAGAGGTCCTGAGGATGGGTAGTTCCAAATGCCCCTAAGCCCTTTTTAAATTTGGCCTCTTCCTCAAAGCCTAGGAGCCTGCAGTGCATGCATTGACTAGAGCCTGAGAAATGAGAGCTGATGCTTTGGGGCCAGTGGAGAGATGAGGCAATTTGCAAGATGCATTTTGTCTAGGCAGAGACATTACATTTTCTACTCATGTTTTTGGAAGGAGTTGGATTTGACTCCATGTGCTCTGCCCAACTCATGGGAAGAGGAAACAAGAAAAGTGGGAGCCCTTGAACAGGAGCACTGAGAGGTAGGGGCTAAAGCTCCCTGCTCGGTCCCAAGGAGCCTGTGCCTCACTGGCCCACACATGCTCACCTACAGCTTCTTTGTCCCTCTCTGCATCCCTTAGATTGTTGCTCCTCCCATGGGGAGCAGACTGTTTATGGGGCAGCCCAGCTTCTCCCTGAGGTTTAGGCCATACTAGGGAGGCAGCCAGATGTGGCACTGTCCCAAAGATGCCTCTGTTTGGCTTTTGAAAGCCCAGGGATTGTGATGCTGACACTTGCTTGGCTTGTAGTTCACAACTTTGGGGTTTGTTCCTCTTTACCTGTAGCCTCTAGTTTCTCTTCTCCAGGGCAATGAGACTTAGGGCTTCTCCATGCGGTCTCAATTTCAGGTCATCCTTACAACTAGAGAAATAGTCCGCCATCCCCAGAGGGTAGAGCTCACCACCTCTCTCCAGCAGGGCCTCTTTTTTCTGCCCCTTTTGCAGCACTGAATGGATATCCCTTTGATTTCCTGTGTTCTTTGGAAAATGAGAAGGTGGCTTGCCTGCCTGATACAGCCACACACACACACACCCCCGCACATGCACGCACACCTTCTCTGCATTGCCATTTTGGTGGCATGTGACAAGAGACATTTCCTTCCCAAAGCAGAAGAGTCTCTTGGGTAGATGGGACCACTGAATGTAAGTGGAAGGGACTTTAGAGGCCTCTCAGCCACCGACCCCTGCCCCAACTGAAGACATGAGGACCCTTCAGTAGATCCCCCACTCAAGAGATTCTACCCTAGCCAGAAAGCCTTTTGTTTTGTCCTAGCTCCTTAGCAATATGGCAGCCTTGCCTCTCTGATTCTTTTTGTTTTTGTTTTTATTTTTTTGGTACCGGGGATCGAACTTGGGACCTTGCGCTTGCAAGGCAGGCGCTGGAACCACTGAGCTAAATCCCTAGCCCTTCTCTGATTCTGTTTGTTTGTTTGTTTGTTTTTGATACCGGAGATTGAACTCAGGACCTTGTGCTTGCTAAACCCTGAGCTAAATCCCCTGCCCGCCTCTCTTATTCTTGAGCCCTCTTGAACCTCTTAAAATCTCTAATATAACCAGGCACAGAGATGTATATCTATAATCCCAGCACTCTCGGGAGCTGAGGCAGGAGGGTCATAAGTTCAAACCCAGTCTGGGAAACTTAGCCAGACCCTGTCTCAAAAATAAAATAAAATAAGGCTGAGGATGTAGCTTAGGGGAAGACCCTGGGTTCAATCTCTAATACTGAAAAAAAAAAAAAAGCTCTAATGCCCTGCTGCAGTACTGCCAAACTCAACTCCTTTGAAATTCCAGCCAAGCACCCACAGCAGAACCCAGTGTTTAGGGAATGGGAGCACAAAGCCTTGGTCTCACCCTTATACTGCCTAACAGAGAAAAACACAGCAAGCCCTCCAAGCCAAGAACATCTCCTGCACCCATTCATGAGTTTCCTACCCCTTCAAAATTAAAATCGGACACTTAATAAAGACACTCAAGCTGGCGGTAAGGGTTAAAAGAGAAGAAAGTAATCTAATCTCTGCTCCTTTTTACCAAATAATATTTTGTGAACATCTTGTACTCCAATAAGCATATTGCTTTCTTCCAGGAAATACTGGGAACAAAATCTGGTTTGGATTTGGACTGTTGTTTGACCAACTTGCAAATTGGTCTCCATTTCTTCAGGTTTCAGGGATCTAGATTTCAGTGGAAAGAACATTTCCCTCACAGAGGAAGAAACCCTCTCCCCCATCCTGCTAATCCAAGGCATAGGAATTCAAGGCATAGGAATCCAACTAACATGTGAAGCCATCATATTGGCAAACTGATTCAAAGAATTTAAGAGCTGGGAGATGTTAGATATGGTCTGGCCAAGGTTGTCAACATGTTTTATATTTTGTTTTTGTGGTGCCGGAGGTGGAACCAGAACCTCACACATGCTAGGCAAGTCCTCTGCTACTCCGCCCCATCTTCACCCCCAGTCTCCCCGCCCTCTTACGAATGAGTCAGAGCCTCACGCAAGCTACACAAATCTTTTTAACTACAGAATCTATTGTTCAAAAAAAGTCTTACTCAAAAATAAAAATAAAAAAATAAAAAAAAAATTTTTAAATGTCTTACTCAGAGGCCCAATACCTAAAACAGATAGAAGGGAAGCTGTTCTGCAAAACGTGGGTTAGAGGCACCAGAACCCAGATATGTAGCTCTGGCTTTGAAGCCCAGGAAGTCCCTGAGGGATTCCGTGGAGCAGTTTGAAAACCCTTAATGCAGACCAAGCCCCTCATTGCCCAGCCTTATGTGGCTCTGAGCTCCTGCAAAGCTAAGCCCCGAGCTGCCCCTGTTCCCCTGTTCCTGGATCCAGCCCCTGGAGCATTAGTTATTCCAAGAGCTCAGGCCTGTCATTCATTCAAGAATGAAAGTTGTCCAGGCTCATCATTCACATGTGGTATGGGGACCCAGTCCTTCTAGCTGACCTTTCTCCCCCATCCCAGGTCACACTAAGGCAGAAACAGGACTCCTCACACACTAGGCATAAACGACAGGAACTACTCCCACTGTACTTCTCCCCGTTTTTCTCAGTTGCCACCAGAAGCCCGGAATTCCTGGACTGCCTCGTCAGGCAGACTCGTTCCTGTCTGGCTCTGTGCAGCCTCAGGTCTCAGCCCCTTCCTATCTCACCTAACTCCTGTGACCTTCCCATTGTGCCGCACCCTCTGTTCCCACAGACAGCCACTAATTCAGGGGTAGCCAGATATTGTCTGGAAAGGGCCAGATGCTCACTTTCAGCTTTGTGTGACATGCAGTCTGTTTCCCACTGCTGGTGTCTGCTGCTGTAGCAGGAAAATGGTGATAGGTAAATGAGAGCATGTAACTGAATTTTAATACAACTTTCTGTACAAACCAGGTGACCCAACTCGTGTGCTAAATCCTCAGCTTTGTTTCTGGTCCCTCTCTTCCCTTTCTGGCTCTCCCTCAAGCTCCTTACTGCCCTGCAGCTTCTCAGGAGGCAGCCAGTTTCTCTCCCAGATGCCTCATTCTGATGGAGATGGGGAGGGGCCCTACCTTCTCATTTCTGAAACCCTCCAACGTCACTCTTTGTGCCCCTACACCTTATAGCAGTCCTCTGTATGCCTTTGAATCACTCCTCCGTAAACCTTGAAGTTGTGAACTCTGGCTCACTTCTGCTCTCTCCAGCACTCTACTTCTGCCATCATGCCTGCATTCTTGGTTCCTTGATGTCTTCTCCTGGGATCCTGACTTCCACCCTGTCTCAGCTCCCCACTCCCCTGGTTATAGCCAACATCCCCATCGTAACGAATAACTACACCCTGCCCGTAATCTGAGATCTAACATCTTGCTCTAACCCAACACCACCTCTCTTTCCACCTTCCTCCAGTTTGTACCCTGACTCCAAAAATTCATGCACCCTACCACATTGTGTCTATCCGCCCTCATGTGCACTCTTCCTTCCGACCAACTTAGATGCTGTGCTCCGTCATTAAAGCCACTCACAGGAGTGTATCCTCAGCTTCTGTATTCCCCTCTTCGTTTATTTGCTCCCCTAGAAGAATACCAGTTCTAATAAAATCCAACTACGTAGAGACCGACTTGATACTGAAAAGGATAGAGAAACATACAAAGCCTCTCATGACCTCCAGCCTCAAGTCTGGCCTTGATAATATCTGCCCATCCTACCTCATGTCCTTACTCCATTCATTCTTCTACTTTCTTAGATGACTCTTTTATACTTTTGCCTGCCTCTTCACATTTCCAGTACCCTCTTCCTCTCTCACATTTTTAGCTGATGACCTTGGTAACTCTTTTCCTGAGAAAACAAATACAGTCATCTCTGCCCACAGTCCCATCCGTATGCTTCTATATGGCTTCGAATCCAAACCATGTTCAACTGCTTCTTCCCCTGAGGTAACACCTTTAGTGTGCAGTAGATTGCCCTCCTGCCCTCTGAAGAAATCAATTCTTTCAGGAATTGTTTCCTTTTGCTTCTGTGCCATCAGATTTTCTTTCTCTGTTAGATTATTTCCATCACAAAAAATATACTATGTTATCTCCCCATCAAAATTCTCTTGACTCCACACCCACTTCTAATAACCACCTTTTTATTCTGCTCATTTTTACAGTAAAATTCCTCAAAAGAGTTGTCTATACAATAGCCACTAGCTTCCTGTGGCCATTTGGCACTTCAAATGTAACTAATTTGAAGTGAGATATGCTGTAAGTATAAAATGCACCGCATATTCCAAAGATTTAAATAAAAAGGAATGACAAACTCATTAATAATTTTCAAAATATATTACATGAATGACAATGTTTTGTTGGATTATTTTGTTCTTTTTTGGTACCAGGGATGGAACTCAGGACCTTGCGCTTGCAAGGCAGGCGTAGTGTCACTGAGCTAAATCCCAGGCCCACTGACAATGTTGTGACAATATTGAGTTAGATAAAAATATGCTACCAAAGTTAATTTCACCTGTTAGTTTTTACTTTTTTATGTGGCTACTAGAAAAGTTAAATTGCATATGTGGCTCCCATTTGTGGCTTACATTGTCTTTCCTCTGGAGAGGGCCGTCTATGCTCACTGCCTCCCGCTTCTTCTCCATTCTGTCTTCATCCTTTAACCTATTAGGCTTCTGCCCCATCACTCCACCAAACAGATGTTTCTAGGTCTCCATGGTCTTCATTTTGCTAAATCCCTCGGGCAGTCTCCCATCCATGTTATCCACAGCATCGGACAGAATTAACCATTGCCTTCTGACTGACTACTTTTTTCATGGTGCATCATTCCCTGCTTTTCTTCCCCAGCCCTACAAGTTACTCCATTTCAGCCTCTTTTGTTGATGTCTGTTCTAGCTGCCTGTCCATGTTGGAGGAGCCCATATTCATCCTTTCATATCTTTGCCTTCTTTAGTAGCTTCCTGGATGATTTTGCTTGACCTGGCCTTAAATATAATCTGTACAACTAACAAGTTTTGGACTCCAGCCTGAACTTTCCCCTTGACCTACAAACATAATAGAGGCAACTCAAGATATCCATTCAGGTGCCTAATGATCAGCTCCAGTCTCAAAAGGTTTACAGTCAAGGTGGCTGTGGCTGCCATTGCAACACTGCCCATCTTTCTCACTGCTCAAGCAAAATGTTGGAACCATCTTTTTATTCCTCTTTTCTCACACTTCACAACTAGTTCATCAGCCAACCCCATCGGCTTTGTCTTAAAACCAATATGTGACTCTTTCTCACGGCCTTCAGCCCCACCCTCTGGTCTAAGCCCCCAGACCTCCTACCTGACTACTGCAGTAGCCTGCTTCTGGCCCTGCCCACTACAGCCTATTTTTCTCATTCAACGTCAGAGTGACTCTTTTAAAACTTTAGTCAGATATGTCACTCTCCTGCTCAAAATCCGCACTGGTTTCCATCTCAGAGAGAAAGTAAATACCAATTGGGGTCTCTCTCTTTCCTCTCTGACTTCATTTCCCATCATCCTCCCCTTCTCCTCCTCTGCCCCAGCCATACTGGCAGCTTGTTGAGCCTCTAACTCCCTGCCCCTTCCTCGGGCATCAGCACCAACCCTTCTCTATCTGGAACAGTCACCCTTA
Organism: Heterocephalus glaber; assembly: GCF_053883595.1. NCBI lineage: Eukaryota > Metazoa > Chordata > Mammalia > Rodentia > Bathyergidae > Heterocephalus > Heterocephalus glaber. The sequence goes on along the minus strand of NW_028258139.1, from coordinate 10,124,499 downwards.
ATAGCTACAGGGTCACTCTCTCATTTTCTCCAGGTTTCTGCTCAAATGTTACCAGAGCAGAGCTCCATTCCAAGCCTTCTGTAAAAAGGAAGCCTCCCTATCACTGTAGGCTTCCCTCTGCCAGCACACTCTTGTTCTTAGCACTTGCCACTCTCCAATCATACAGTACCTCTTTACTGATTGCTCAGTTCCTGTCCTCTCTGTGTTTAAACTCCACGAAGGTAAGAGCTTTGCCCATTTTGCTGTAGCCCCAGGGTCTAGAACGGGGCCTCGTAGATAATAAGTCTTCCTGTTTGTTGGAGAAATAAATGTACAAGTACAGACAGAAAGTGTCCGAGCTGAAATCTCCATCTCAGTCACATGTATCAATGTATGGTTTTGCTTCCACTTGTACCTTTTTTCACTGAACCATGAGGTCATTCATATATTCATTCAGCATATAACTTCTGAGCAGCTGTTGTGTGCCAGCACAAAGTGGACTTCTGTGAGATTATTTATGTGTGCCCTGGAAGAAATCAAAGGGAGAAGCTTGTTAGGAGGAAGACGGTAGGCATGGAGAGAGCATATGAGGTTCCTGGCATTCATGGGAGAGGGAGCTAGGCTACCATGGAGGGGGCAGAGGGCACCCCCAAAAAGACAGCACACATCCGCTGCTTTATACCTGGGTCCGGGATCCCCAACTTGCCCAAATCCAGATGTGTTCCCATGCCTTTCAGATGGCAAAGGGCCCACGTCTTCCCTTGCTCAGCCCTCTCTGAGCTGTTGTGACACTCTCGACATAGGTGATACCCCCACTGCGGGAATGTTGACTTAAAGCCATTTGTGGACCCTCCCACTATCGCACCTGTGGTGCCTGCAAACTGCTGGTTCAGGCTTGATGCAACGATCGGAGCCCCAGTGACAAAACCCAGTCCTAACACCTCCTTTTTACCCTCTTTTCTAGGCTTTTTAGTGCAATTTTAGAACAAGCAACCAAAGCAGATGGGGCAAATGCTCTAGGAGGGAAAGGCGCTGGATTTGATGTGAAAGCGCTGAGGGCCTTCCGCGTGCTGCGCCCCTTGCGGCTGGTGTCCGGAGTCCCGAGTAAGTAATGCCATTATTGCTGTCTACAGTATTTCTTTATTAAAACTTCAACTTCCCTTTGCTAAACTGCCAAGAACACTTTGCGTAGGAACCTGATCTCCTACCAATGGAGGGTTTCCTTCAAAATGAGTCCCTTTGATTTAAAGAACCAAGGTCTCATGCAAGTACATCAAAACACATGTTGTCCCTGCTCTTATGAACACCTGGACAAAGTTCACAGTGGCCACACAGCCAAAGGAAGGCAGCCTGCACAAAGAGAACAACTCCCTTGCCATCTGATCAGCCCGCAGGCCGAGGCAGGGATTTTAAATACATTTGCTGCAAAAGAGCCAAGGGATCAGAGCTGGCTAATCCCCAAGGCTCACCGGGGATTTTAGCCAATAAGATTATCTCTACCTTCTGTATTTTTCCAAAGAACATCAGGAAAGCATCACTGGATGTTCTAAAAGTTCTGCCTTGCCATTTCACTCAGCCCTGTCCTCCTTTCATGTCAAATGGGGGATCCCATCCAAAGCTCTCTATATAAAAACAATACCTGTCATGATAAGAACGTGTTTTCCTGTGGAGTGGTACTCAGCTTCCTTTTTCTGGTAAAGGGAGATATTGTCCATCCGGATATTGGCCAAATCAACAACTCTCTTTCTGCCCACTATGGATAGCCCACAGGGATGAGCATTGGGTACCTGCATCAGCTCCAGAAAACCCCCTCTCACGTGCTCCCGGAGAACTCCCTTCATATCCTTCAATTTGTGATATGCAGGGGAAATTCTGGGCTTGTTTGCTGTTATACTTGTAGGTCAGCTCCATCAACTCATGACTCAAGATACAGGAGACACATAAGCCTGGTGTGGAAGCAGACTAGCTTGGAGATGGGAGCAAGGATCAGGAAAACAAACAGGTCCTCTGAATACACTGCTCTTGCTACCTATGCTGTGCACTGAGCTGCTGGCTGTGTTTATGCTGTGCAGTGATATCTCTTAGAGTCATAAAACCATATGCACATGGAGAACCCTGTGTCAACCTGTTGGTCTCTTTTGCTGCATGCACAGCGACTTAACTAACCAGCAGCAGAGCCAGGACTAGAGCCAGATCTCCCAACTTTTAGTTCCAACACTTGCCTACCGTATTAGACTACCTCTTTTAAAAAATTAAAGGCTGTGAATCCTTGTCATATATTTTTACACATATATCAGGTCTCTTCAGTTATGTTAAAGGCCTCTTGAAGCTCAGAATTGTGTCTTATATTGTCTCTGATTTTTGCACAATGCCTAGATTGGTCTCTAGACAAGGTAGAGAATTTACTAAGTGAAAGCAGGAAGTTGATTGTTTTCTTTGCAGTGGATCTCTCTGGCCAAAGATTGTGAATGGTTTCAAGCTCCAAAGCAACACAGAGCTGAGCCACACAAGCACAAAACTGACTTTCTCTACTTGGCCCCAACCATTTTGGGGAGCTCAAGAACAGGAAGAGTATATATAATGACCAAGACCAATTCACTTTGGTGAAGCCTAAACAATTCAGCCATAACCTAATAGACTAGCATCAGCAGATAAGAAGAGTGAGTAAGACTGACTTTGAACATGATTTAAGGAGCTTATAATGCCACAGCCAATGTGTCAGTGATAGGAACTGTGAATTAATCCAAAGCTTCAGCAAACAAAGCTGCCATGGACATAATAAATCTTACCCTGTTATGTAAGTGCTTATTAGGGGCCTGGATTTCACAGCATTGTATTAGGGTTAGTGCATATTTTAAAGATAAACACCATCCTTTCACTTGAGGAATTTGACAGTATAATAAAATAATGCATCAGTCAGCTTTTGCTGCAGAAGAAACAATCCTAAATGCTCAGTGACTCACAATCAGACACATGTATACCTGGCTCATGGTACATGAGGAGGTTGGTCAGTATGGCTTATCTGGGCTCCACTGGACTCTGGACTGGACCAGCCAGGTTGTAGGAGCAGCCACTGTGCAGAACTTGTCCTCATGGCAGGGGCAGATGCTCACAAAAGGAGTTACGGATCTACATCACACAAACAATTCCATGCTTATTCTTGCATGTGGTTCACATCATATCTGCTTGTGTCCCATTGACCAGAGCAAATCACACAGCCAATCTCAAAGATAATAGGACAAAGAAGTACAGTCATCCTTCTATAAGTGCATCCATGGAATCAACCACTAGCTGATTGAAAATATTTTTAATTGCATCAGTACTGAACATGTACAGACATTTCATCTTGCTGTCCCCTAAACAGGACAGTATAACAACTATTTACACAGAATTTACATCATATCCCAAATTGTAACTAATCCAGAGAAGACATGGGAGGATGAATATATGTTATGTGCAAAAATTTTGCCATATTTATAAGGGAACTGATCATCCTGGAACTTTGGTATCTGCAGGGGGCCCTGGAACCCATCTCGCATGGATACTGAGGGACAGTTGTATACTCTGCCTACAGAGAAGCATGGACAAATAACTGGGAACAAATAGTGCAGTTGGCCACAAAGAAATTGAGATTATCACCAACAGAAATAGTTACAGCAATTACTCTAGTACAGAAGTTCTTCATTAAACATGCAGATATTGAGAGCGACTCATGCTTCAGTGCATTATAAAGGAGAATTAGATTAGACAGAGAATCTAGGGTTCCACAATAGAGGAAACTTCCTGAAGAAAGTGACTTGTCTCAATCTGCACATCAGAAATGGTAGAACTGAATTACGGTGGGCAGGAAGAGTTAACCCTCCTTGGAAGGATTTGGTCATTTTGCTTCATAGGGACTCTTCTGTCATTAAGGAAACTAGTCCCTCTGCTTGTGAGGCAGCCACCCTCCCACAGCAGAAGTGCTGTGAAGCATGCATATTGCACCAAAGGATAAGCCATATGGAACATAAACATTACACAATGAACGTGAACAATAAATATGGAGAGTTGTGATTAAATATTTGCAATGTATATGTAAGGAGTATATTTGTTTGTGGAACAATAAGCAAGGGGTCATTTCCTCCTTTCTACATAATCCCATATGTCCTCCTGGAGAGAAACTTAAAAGGGAGAACTGAATAAAGGGAGCAGGCAGATGGAGGTGAGGCGGCATCTTCTAAATTTGTGAGGTCTTTGACAGAAATTCTGAGCAGCCCAGACTTGATCTAACTGACAAGTTACTTCCATGCAAGACCAGCACCACTCACCATGAGCATCTATTGATGCCGAGCACTGAGCTGGGCACCAGGACTCCGAGGTGCTTAGGACACTGCCCACCTGTCAAGATGCATGCATGCTCTAAAGACTTTCATGGGATACATTTTCCCTGAAGTGTGAAGATTTTAAAATTAGCTTGTTCAGGATGAAAGTGGAAAGTGTTATTTCTGGAATCATGTGGAATAGAAGCAAAGGTGAGAAGGAGCATCGAGAACAGGACGGTGTGTGGAGTGGGGTCAGACGCTTCTTATTTCCCTTTCACATTAGCAGTATTTCCTGGAGGTAAATCAGCACCAATCAGTCCACAAACATCATAAAATGTAATCCATAGGAATCTGTGGGAATGACTTATAACACAATGCTTTTGAGTAGAGTGCCTGACTCCTGTCACTCACTCTCTGACCTTGGAGAACTTGTTAAGCCTCTCTGTGCCTTAGTTTCCTCATCTGTAAAGTAAGAATAAGAATAGAACCTACCCCATATATTATTGAAAAGAAAAAATTAGCT